>NC_045548.1:79391471-79547093 GCF_009769535.1 Thamnophis elegans | reverse complement strand
GCCTCAAAGATGTCTGTTTCAAATTCTCCTGTTGGTTTTCACGCAGTCCTCTAACTCGTATAGCAAAGGCAGCCTTGTTATAATTTATCATGACAAGTTCTTTTTGGGCAGATTCAATTTCCTGTTCTAACGTTGGATTTTTGATATCAGATTAAGATTAGTTTCTTCCAAAAGTTCCAATTTGTCCTCCGTTTCAGCAATATAATCTGTCATGACTGTCATTACTCCGATCATATCCTGCTTTGCCTGAGCAATTTTAGCATCAAATTGATCACATAAATCCGATATCAGTTGATTAATCTCCTGTCTGAAATCATTAAGCGTTTTGAGAAGGAATTCTTGTGTTAGCAAATCTCCCGTGGAGGGTGTAGGAGACAAGGGTAGCGACTTCATAGCAGTTTTTGGAGATATGTTATTAAGGAAGCGCTTCTGTTTAGGTTTGGGAGCCATTCCAGAATAAGAATAAAAGACAAGCAATCAAGCGAGCCAAAAATCAAAGTCTGTGCTCCCCTCAGTTAATCTTTTAGCAATTAGTACGGAGAAGCCTTCAGGAGAGTAGGGCTTACTAGGTACGTCACATCAAACACAAAAGCTACGAGATCGCCATCTTGTGACGCAGCTAAAAAAGAAAGGGAGCCTTTTGCGAAATTGAAGCTGGTATTTTAAATAGTAATAGAAGAAATTCCTCGGGGAATGGTCCCCGCCCGGATTGGCTTTTAAATAGCTTAGCTTTGTCCTGGGGGGGGGAGGCAATCTGCCTAGGCTGCAAAAAAGGCAGCGCGGAAAACTGGCCGGAGTAAAGGCTCAGCTAATGTTGAATCTCTTCTCCATTCACAGCAAAAAAAAAGCTATGAATTACAAAGAGATCCTAACGACTGACCTCCTCTCTGCCCCTTTCTGCCAGAAAGGGGAGATATCTATAGATCTTATAAGATATACGAACCAGAGTCCTGGCAGGAGCTTTTTTGAGCTCCCGACGGCGGCAGCTCCTCCCCTCGAAGCCCCAGGGGGGGATGCTCTTGGTGTGGCTGGCACTGAGGGGACGCGGCCAGGAGACCCCAGCAGTACGGAAACCCTCGTCCGTCACGCGGCTGGCTCCCTACCTCTCCGCAGACAGGGAGCCCTGTGCCCGTAGTAGGGTTGTAGGGTCTAGAAGACCTCCGTGATCCCTTCCAATTCTGATTGATCGAACTACCCTCTGAAATGGTAGAGGATCTCCTGCTGGAGCAAGGGGCTGGACTAGAAGACCTCCGTGGTCCCTTCCAATTCTGTTATTCTGTTCTGTGGCCAGATAGAGTGTCTGGGGTGGGGAGTGACGTGCCTGCCCCCTCTTTTCTCTGGCCCCTTTGCCCGTAATTCCTGCAAGGGGTAGTAGCCCCTTTCTTGCATCGAGATAGGAGCAGCGGAGGAAGGAAGGAGAGGAGCAACCCTCCTCTCCTTCCTTTCCTCCCTCCTTTTTCCTTCCCTCCTTCCTTCCCTCCCCTCCTTCTCCACCCTCCCTCCTTTCCTTCCCTCCCCCCCCCCCCCGCGCTAATGGTAAGGATCCTTTCAAATAAAAGTTTTGCTAAACTAACCCTGGAGGAATCTCTCTCTCACCCTTGGCGGCTTTTAAGGACTTCAACTCCCAGAATTCCCCAGCCAGCGAGGGTTTACCAACACTCGGAGGAACCTTCATCTCCTTTTTTGGCAACCTTCCTAATAGATAAGCAGCTTCCTTAATAGATGGTGGGAATGTGGCAGATGTCGTATATCTTGGCTTCAGCAAAAGGGCTTCCCAAGTGGAAAAGGGGAATTCTGGGAGTTGAAGTCCGCCCCGCTTCGCCTGCCGGCTCACACACCTTCTGGCCATGAGGTAGTAGCGGTCCACGGGGACCCCCAGGGCCACGTTGATGCTCCGGACGGTGTTGATGTTCCGGAAGACGAGCAGCATGGAGCGGGGCAGGTCCCTCAACACCCGCATGACGCAGTCGAAGCGGTGCTTAGCCATGTCGCGCATGTAGGCCGTCTCCTCCGCCGTCAACACGTTGGACAGCACCAGCTCCGCCATGTTGATGGGCCGCTGCAGCAGCATCTCGCAGAAGACCAAGTAATCCTGGGCTGAGGTGGGTAGGGGGGGGGGGACAGGGGCAGTCAGGAATGGAGACCCCCCCCCCCCTACCTCCCCCCAACACACCAGGCCAGAAATGAAATGAGGGGCAATCGGACATCGAGTTACAAGTGAACGGTGATCCTTTCTTCCCTCCTTCCTTTTCTCCCTTCCTTCCCTCCTTTTCTCCCTTCCTTCCCTGCTTCCCTCTTTTCCTTCCTTCCCTCTCCTTCCCTCCCTTTCCTTTCCTTCCTTCCCTGCCCCTTTCCCTCCCCTTTCCTTTCTTTCCCTCCCTCCCTCCATTCCTTCCCTCCATCCTTCCCGTCCCTCCCTCTCCTTCCCTCCCTCCTTTCCTTCCTTCCCTCTCCTTCCTTCCTTCCTTCCTTCCTTCCTCTCGTTGGTGCACTCTGAGCTTGGTGGTTTTCTTGCAGACATTTCATGACCCAACTGGGGCACATCATCAGTGTCCTTCCTCCCTTTCTTTTCCTCCCTCCCTCCCTCCCTCCCTCCCTCCTTTCTTGTCTCTGAACTTGGCTGTTTTCTTGCAGTGCCTTTATTGCCAAACGAGGCAACACCATCTGTGGGCTCTGAGAAGCAGCTCCATTCCTTACTAGTATTGATGATGTTCCCTAGTTGGGTCATGAAACGTCTGCAAAAAAAACCACCAAGCTCAGAGACCACCAAGCACCCCATAATCCTCCTCCTCCTCCTCCCTGCAACCCCTCCTCCCCTCTAGCACTGATGATGTTCCCTAGTTGGGTCATGAAACGCCTGCAAGAAAACCAAGCCAGCTCAGAGAGCATCAGGGACTCCATAGTCCTTCCTCTCCTCCTCCTGCCTTTTTCTTCCTCTTCCTCCTCCTCTCCTCCATACACCCCTCTCCCTTCTAGCACTGATGCTGTTACCTAGTTGGGTAATAAAACGCCTGAAAGAAAACAAGCCAGCTCAGAGAGAGCCAAGGGTCCCTTCAGGTCAACCCTGAGCTACAAATCTCCTCCTCTGAGTTGCAAGCAGGGCAGCCAATTCAGAAGGAGGGGGGGGGGGTTTGGCGGCTTGCACCCCTCCCGACTCAGCCAGGAAAGGGGAGGGGGGGTGTTTCTCCTCCTGGGGACGTGAGATTTCCAGGGAGGTCCAACCCAGCCAAGGCAGCCTGATCTTAAGTCGTGAGGGGGCCGTGTGGATCCAGCCAACTCCAGTTACTCAACCAACCGCACTCAATCCGTGTCCCTCCTCACCTTTTACACCCAGCTGCTTGGAATGCAGCTGCATGGAGGCGTCGTCCCGCAGGATGATGGCGCGCCAGAGCTTACACAGAGCTTCCCGCTCCCTGGGGGAGGGCAGAGAGGACAGCTGTCAGCAAGGGGGGTGGGAGAAGGGGGGGATGCAGCTGCAGAGCCTTGCGGGGCCCAGGCGGCAGCCGCCAGAGGTAGTCTCCGAGTTATGACGGCCACTGGGAGTGGAATGCCCGCTAGGCGATACCACCTTGCAGCAGGACGCCAAGCGATCGCATTCCTGAGAGACGGCAGCCCCGCGTGGGGAAGGGCCGCCTCCTCTCAGCTTCCTGCAACGGCCCAAGTCGTTGGGGAAGCTGGCAGGAAGTCGCCGGGCCTACGGATTGTCCTCAAATTACCACCACAAGTGAGCCCAACTTTTCTGGCGCTGAGCAAGACCGTTTTTAAGCGAGTTTCACCCCATTTGTCTTCCACTGTTACTAAGCGAATTGCGTCAGTTGTTACGTTAGGACGTTAAGTAAGTTAGTGGCTCCCACATCGGCTTTGCTCGTCAGAGGGTCGTAAAAGGGGATCACGCGACCTGGGACATTGCGACCGTCATAAGTATGAGTTGCCAAGCCCCTGAATTTTGATCCCATTGACTATGGGGTGAAAAACGGTCCTAATTCGTTTTTTCCGGTGCCGTTCTCGCTTCGAATGGTCACTAAGTGAACCGTTGTAAGTCGAGGATGGCGTGCCGCTGCCGGAGCAAGAGGTTGCTACTGGGGGAGTTGCAGGGGATCCCCCCCCCCGCCATGCTTACTTCTCGCGAAGGACCTCGTAGAGGCCGTGATCCAGGATAACCAGCTGTGCTTTCCCATCTGGGCCCTTCTGCACCAGCACTGCGGGAGAGGAACGGGGACGGGCATGAGAGTCCAGAGGGGAAGCCCCCCCTCCCCACCCCCCTCCAGGAAATGCCCTTTAAAGCCCCCTCCCCTTTTCCGCCGGGCTCTCCATCCATCGGGGCTCCTCGGACCAGCTCTAGGAAGAGCACAGGGAACCCAAACTTGACCCCAGGGGGGTCCCATGTCAAATGGTAGATCCCATCGTGATCAGCTGTAAGCTGAGGGGATCTACTGGTCCAGGATCTGGGTTTTTTTTTCATATAAAGAATGCTGCGCTTCAAGAGCCGAGGTGGCACAGTGGTTAGGACAGTGTTTCTCAACCTTGTCAACTTGAAGATGTCTGGACTTCAACTACCAGAATTCCCCAGCCAGCTGGGGAATTCTGGTAGTTGAAGTCCAGACATCTTCAAGTTGACAAGGTTGAGAAACACTGGGTTAGGGTGCAGTACTGCAGGCCACTTCAGCTGACTGTTATCTGCAGTTCAGCGGTTCAAATCTCACTAGCTCAGGGTTGACTCAGCCTTCCATCCTTCCGAGGTGGGTAAAATGAGGACCCGGATTGTTGTTGGGGGCGATATGCTGACTCTGTAGACCGCTTAGAGAGGGCTGAAAGCCCTATGAAGCGGTATATAAGTCGAACTGCTACTGCTATTGCTAATGGAGATTGGTACCCGACCGCAGAGCTTTAGAAGACTCGTATTTGATTGTCATTTTTTGAGAAATCTAGGTGAAATATTAATGTGTATTGCAGTGGTGGGTTCCGGCCGATACAGCCCGGGACAGGTGTACCGGTCGTAGCCGGGAGCGGCTGACAGCGGACCAGTATGGAGGCTCACTTGTCCCACCCACCTGTATCGATTTTTAAAGCAACCGGGGAATTGCGCACATGAGCACAGCGTGTGGTGCCTGCGCGAGCTCCGACCGGCAGCTGAGGGTCGCAGGGGCGGTGCGCATGGGCACGAAAGGACGCGTGGCCCCGTGAGCACCGTACGGGTAGCGACGGGGAGGGGAACCCACCACTGACGCATTGCCAGTCCATGGACCACATGCCGTAAGAGACGAAATAAAACGAATAAACCCTTCGTCCTCGGCTGAGCCTCCTACCGTTTCCTGGGTGGGGATCCGCGTGGATAAATCCGGTGAAGAAGATCTGCTCGGCAAACATCTTGATCAGTTTCTCTGCCGGCTGGAGGGGGAGAGGAAGGGGAGGGGTCTCAAAAGGGGATAAGAGCCTCCAGCAACAGCCGCCCTCGGGACTCTCTGAGATTCCTGGGGGGTTTTGCAGACATTTCATGACCCAACTAGGGAACATCCTCAGTGCTAGAAGGGAAGGGGGTGTGCAGAGAGGAGGAGGAAGATGAAGGAGGAGGAGGGGGACTGTGGGGTCCTTGGTGCTTTCTGAGCCTGGTGGTTTCCTTCCAGACGTTTCATGACCCAACTAGGGAACATCATCAGTGCTAGAAGGAGGTGGAGTTTGCAAGGAGGAGGAGGGAGGAGCCCTGTGGGGTCCTTGGTGCTTTCTGAGCCTAGTGGTTTCTTTGCAGACGTTTCATGACCAAACTAGGGAACATCCTCAGTGCTAGAGAGGAGTGGAGTGTGCAGAACAGAGAAGGAAGGAGGGAGGAGCATTGTGAGGTCCTTGGTGCTGTCTGAGCTTCGTGGTTTTCTTGCAGACGTTTCATGGCCCAACTAGGTACCATCATCAGTGCTAGAAGGGAGTGGGGATTGTGTGGAAGAGGAGGAGGAGGAGGAGGAGGAGGAGGAAAAAAAAGAGGAGGAATGTGAGGTTCTTGGATTGCTCCCTGCTTGGTGGCTTTCTTGCAGACGTTTCATGGCCCAACTAGGCAACATCATCAGTGCTAAAAGGGGGTGGAGTCTGCAAGGAGGAGGAGGAGGAGGAGGAAGGAAGCCTGGGGGGTCCTTGGTGCTCTCTGAGCTTGGGGGTCTTCTTGCAGGCGTTTCATGGCCCAACTAGGGAACCTGATCAGTGCCAGCCAGGGGAGAAGCAGCAGAAGCAGGACTCAGCCGAGCCGATGACCCCCAACCAACCCAACCAGCCTCCCAATGGCAGCCGGGACCCCCTGATGATCCCCCAACCTCCTCCGCCCTCCCTCGCCCCCCCCCCCGGCTTCCCCCGGAGACTCACATCCTTGGGGCTCAGGCCCTGCCGCAGCAGCCCCTCCAAGTCGTTGATTTTGCAGGCCTCGTAGAAGTCAGCCGTCAGGACCCGCTAAACCCCGGGAGGGAAGGAGAGGCAGTCAGAAAAGGCCCTGTGCAAAGCCCCCCCCCCCCCAGGAGCTCCTGTCACTGCGAGACCCCAGACCCCCCCATGGCAATGCAGCCCCATGAAATGCAAGGAGTCCTTGACTTAATGGCCACTCGCTTAGCGTTCCTATATATATATATATATATATATATATATATATATATATATATATATATATATATATATATATATATATATATATATATATATATATATATATTTAAAGTCACAACCCCTGGTATGCCCAATCATGGGAGGAAGCTAACTGCTTCCATCATCTGTCCTTCGGCTCATCACAAGAGACCATCCAGACAGAAACCCAATATTTTTACTGTTGCCTTTGTTATATTCGTGTTGTATTTGTGCTGATAAATAAATAAAGGGAGACTAGTATAGATCTATTTCAAGCTATTTAGCTCTCATCAGCCATACCCTTACTGGGATTTGAACCTGGGCTAAATTGCATACTAGGCAGAGTTCTTAGCCATTAGGCCACAGGCTCTTATCCGATATCAGTGAAGCCAGGGTGAAAGGTATCTATTAGATTTTTTTTTATTTTTTTCTTTTTTACAACCCCTGGTAAGCCCCAATTATGGGAGGAAGCTAACTGCTTCCATCATCTGTCAATCGGCTTGTCACAAGAGTCCATCACGACAGAAACCCAATATTTTTACTGTTGCCTTTGTTATATTTGTGGTTTTTTTTATGTATATATGTGTATGTATGTGTATGTGTGTGTGTATACACATAAACACACACACACACATATACATACACACATACAAATAAATATGGAAAGAGTTCCATATTTACCATATATCTAAAATATAGCTAATATTAATTCTGCTGTCTGGAATATCAATGATAGTTGGTAAATGTATTTTCCTTCCTTTCCTTCTTTCCTCCTTTCATTCCCATCTTCCTTCCTCCCTTCTATCTCCTTCCTTCCTTCCATCTGTTCTTCCTTCCTTCCTTCTTTCTTTCCCATCTCCCTCCCTATCTCCTTCCTTCCTTCCTTCCTTCCATCCATCCATCCATCCATCCATCCATCCATCTCTTTCTTCTTTCTTCCTCCCTCCCTCCCTCCTGCCCTCCCTCCCTCCCTTCTTTTTTTCATTAGCAAGTGACTTGCATGCATGACCATTTGCAATTTACAAGAGGTTTTCCTTCTGGCTTATCAGCAAAACTCTGAGCCACAATGAATCACGAGGTCCCTTGAATTATGCCGGGAGCAACATTGCCCCAACCCCCCAAAACTATTTCCAACCGTCAAAAGTTGCGTAAGGGCCACAGGTGGGAGGTTTGGGCAAGAGATCTGAAACTGGAGCGTTTCCACCCGAGGCCAAATTTTGCAAGCGAGAACCGGGTGAAGATTGTTAGGGACAACTTCAAAAGATTCCCCAAGGTAATTTCATTCCAGGCCTGGCCTGTTAGTGGTAAAATCTTAGGCATCCCTTGGAGGAGTTGGCGGTATAGAAAAGCAGGAAATACAGGTCCAGATTAAAGGAGGAGGAGGAGGAGGAGGAGGAAGAGGAGGAGGACTGTGGGGTCCTCGGTGCTCTCTGAGATTGCTTGTTTCCTTGCAGATGTTTCATGACCCAACTAGGTAACATCATCAGTGCTGGAAGGAGTGGGAAGTGTGGAGAAGAGGAGGAGGAGGAGGACTGTGGGGTCCTTGGTGTTCTCTGGGCTTGAGTGCTTTCTTCAAGACGTTTCATGACCCAACTAAGTAACCTCATCAATGCTAGAAGGGATGGGTGGGGGGTTGCAGGAGGGAGAAGGACTGGGGGGGCCTTGGGTGGTCTCTGAGCTTAGTTGTTTTCCTGCAGACCTTTCATGGCCCAAATTAGTAACATCATCAGTGCTAGAGAGTGCAACCCCACCCCACCCCATCCCCGCACTGATGATATTACCCAGTTGGGTCATGAAACGCCTGCAGGAAAAGCACCAAGCTTTGAGAGCACTGAGAACAGCCCTACAGTCCCTCTTCCTCCTCCTCCTCCACCCCCTCCCCTCTGCAACCCCTCCTCCCTTCCAGAAGGAAGGAAGGAAGGAAGGAAGGAAGGAAGGAAGGAAGGAAGGAAGGAAGGAAGGAAGGAAGGAAGGAATGGAAGCAAGGAAGGAAGGAAGCAAAGGAATGGAAGGAAGCAAGGAAGGAAGGAAGGAAGGAAAGGAAGGAAGGAAGGAAAGGAAAGGAAGGAAGACCCACCTTGCTGCTTTTCTCCCAGTGGACGCGAGGAACGACCACAAACCGGAAGTGCTTCATCTCCTGGGCACAACGCTCCCCGTTGTGGCCTTCGATCTCAAAGTCCAGTTCCTGGGCCAGGGTCCCCTTCAGGTCCTGGAAGGGGAGATGGGCAGGAGAGAAGGTGGGGGTGGGTGGGTGGGTGGCCGCCTGGCCTGCCCAGAGACACCAGGCGAGTAGGACTTAGGGTGCCAATCACGCTGGGGACCGCCCAGAGACCCATCAGCAGGGCACGGAGGCACCATCTCCCTTCCTGGCACATTTTGCAAACCAGGAGCTACATGAAAAAGAACTAATTTTCTCTGAGCTACACCAAGTTTATATCATACTCTCCTCCCTGGATGAGAGTTATGATGTTTTTGTGTCGTCTCTTGAAATCCTAACCCGAAATGAACTAACATTGACTGACATTACTGCACAACTGTTGGAAGAGTCAAGAAGAAGGATGGAGAGGGAACAACTGAGAGAGAAACCACCACAACATGAAGAGTCACCTTCTACCGCCTATACCAGTGTTTCTCAACCTTGGCAACTTGAAGATGTCTGGACTTCAATTCCCAGAATTCCCCAGCAGTGGTTAGGACAGTGTTTCTCAACCTTGGCAACTTGAAGATGTCCGGACTTCAACTCCCAGAATTCCCCAGCCAGCGACTGCAGTCGCTGGCTGGGGAATTCTGGGAGTTGAAGTCCAGACATCTTCAAGTAGCCAAGGTTGAGAAACACTGGCCTATACTGTTCGAAAATGATATTCTTGTGGGACTAAGGGGACATATAACAAAACAGCTTAATGCCGGAAGGGCTAGAAAAAATGCTAATGTCAACTTAGCTATGTCTACTTTGGCTATGTCTAGCACTGCACCAATAGACCATGATTTGTGGGTTGTTGATAGTGGAGCATCACAGTCCATTGCTAGAGATAGAAAAAGGTTTGTAGACATGACCACGAGCAAGGAACATGTATTTTTGGCAAATGGATGGAAGGTGAAGGCGGCTGGTGAAGGTAACGCATGTTGTTCATTCCTAAAGGAGACGTTACCAACGTTATATGTACCTAAACTGAAATTTAATTTATTATCAGTAAGGGCTCTAGTTAATATTGGCTATGTATTAACCTTTAGGGGAGGTAACTGTATAATTGAAAAAGAAAGAAATAGGGTTACTGCCAAATTAACAAATGGTTTAATATGGTTATATCTGATGCCCAGATAGCTAACTCAGTTTATGATAATGTGAAACCACATGACAATAGCAATAGCAACAGCAGTTAGAGTTATATACCGCTTCATAGGGCTTTCAGCCCTCTCTAAGCGGTTTACAGAGTCAGCATATCGCCCCCAACAACAATCCGGGTCCTCATTTTACCCACCTCGGAAGGATGGAAGGCTGAGTCAACCTTGAGCCTTGGATAGATAGATAATAGATAAGATAGATATAGAAGATAGATAGATGATAGATAGATAGATAGATAGATAGATAGATAGATAGATAGATAGATAGATAGATAGCAATAGCAACAGCAGTTAGAGTTATATACTGCTTCATAGGGCTTTCAGCCCTCTCTAAGCGGTTTACAGAGTCAGCATATCACCCCCAACAACAATCTGGGTCCTCATTTCACCCACCTCGGAAGGATGGAAGGCTGAGTCAACCCTGAGCCGGTGAGATTTGAACAGCCGAACTGCAGAACTGCAGTCAGCTGAAGTAGCCTGCAGTGCTGCATTTAACCACTGCGCCACCTCAATCAAATGTATACATTTACTACATAGACGCCTGGGGCACATTAATTTCAAGATGCTGCAACAAACTGTTAAGTTGGCAGAGGGAGAAAAAGTAAAACCATGTAGTAAATATTTAAACTGCAATCTTTGCAATCAGGAGAAGAGCAAAGTTACTCCTGCAAACAGACTGGATGGTTTTAAAACAAAGGAACCTCTGGAAGATGCTTTTGCTGATTTAATAGGACATTTAAAACCCAGTTTGGGGGGTGTCTGTTATGTTTTTGAGTACCATGGATCATTATTCCCGATACGGTTTCTGTTACTTAATGAAAAACAAAACAGAAACAGAAATTTCTTTAATTGGCTGAGGTTTGTGGAGAGAAAGATGAAAGCCAAGGTTACGACTGTAGTTACTGATAATGGGACCGGAGTTTACCAACTATAAATTCCAAACGATGTTAAGATCAGCTGGAATCGAGCACAATCGTTCTGCTCCTTATAAGCCACAACGTAACTCGTTTGTAGAACGAAGGGGGCAAACATTACAGGCCAGGGCTCGAACTATGATAGCTGATTCAGATTCGCCGGAAACACTGTGGGGTGAAGCTATGATGTGTAGTAACCATGTTTTAAATAACGCGGTGAATGCAACAACCGGTGAATTGCCACTCACTAGGTGGCATGGCAGAAAACCAGATCTGAGTTACCTGCATACATTCGGAGCCCCAGCATGGGTGCATATTCCCTCACAAGTGAGACTGAAAGAGCAACATAGAGCTCGAGAGTTATTTTTCGTAGGTTACGAGGCCAACCACAGATCGTTTAGATTTTGGGAGAAGGGCACGGCTAAGGTTCACTGTAGCGCTAGTGCCAAGTTTATAGAACACGTGGGGTGGAATAAATTAGAACCAACTGACGATGTAATTATCGGTAGTCCCTAGTGATGAAATAGTAAAACCAGCATTTAAAGAGGAAGTGCAGGTACAGGAGGAACTAGAAGAACGGGAACAGGTGAAACAGGAAAATCCACCGGTGAGCCCTGAGTTGCCTAGAGGTTCAGCTTGTGTAACTAGACCACCTGACAGGTATCAGGCGTCTATAGCATGTCAGGCAAATAAAGTTCCTCTTACTTATCATGAATTAGCCCTGTATCCTAAGGAGGAGCAGATACTTTGGAAAACAGCAATGGAAAAAGAACTGAAATCCTTACAAAAGGTAGAGGTGCATGAAAACGTCAGGTTACCCCCAGGTAAACATGCCGTAGGCTGTAAATGGATCTACAAGATTAGAACAAGTGTAGACGGGACTGTTACCCATAAAGCCAGATTGGTAGCACAAGGGTTTGCTCAGTCAGCCAATGACTATGATGAGGTCTTCCCGCCTAGTTTAAGGGCTACAACATTACATGCATCATTAGTTTGGGCAGCTAGGCATGAACATGTAGTGAATCATTTAGATGTTGAGACGGCATATCTCCACGCACCGTTGCAACATACTGTATATTTAAAGAAGCCTTTAGGGGTAAACATTGGTAATAACACTGATTGCTGGAAGTTAAAAAAGAGTCTTTATGGCTTAAAGCAATCAGGCCATGAATGGAATCAGTGCATAGTGAAGGAATTAGCAAAGATGGGTTTTAAAGCTGGCATGGCTGATCCATGTTTGTTTAAGAAAGAAAGTGGTGGTGTGATTTCATTGTTGATATTGTTCACTGATGGCATAGCATTAATCACTAAAACTGAGCAAGAAGCTACTGAGATTATTACACTGTTGAAAACGAAGTTCAGTTTAAAACATCTCGGTGAGATTAGGCATTATCTTGGGTTAAAGATAGATAAAACTAGGGGAGGATATAAAATCTCACAAACTGAGAAGATTAACCAGCTACTCTGAACGTTCAGGATGAAACTATGTAAACCAGCTAAAACTCCAATGGGTCTGGAATTTAGCCATGATGATATAAAAAGTCCTGTGTTTGATAAGGGTATTTATCAATCACTAATTGGTAGCTTATCTTATCTCAGTAATTGGTCAAGGCCCGACATAGCATATAGTGTTAATCAATTAGCCAGGTTTAATGCTGAACCCACTGAAAGGCACTGGCAAGCTGCTAAGAGGATAGTAAGATATCTTAAGCAAACGATGCATTATGCATTGCATTTAGACTAAAGCCCCCTGGGCTCCGATATGGGGCAGCCCCCTAGCCGCCAGAAGGGCAAGCCGGCAAATGAATTTGGGGTGCCGCAGGGGGATCAAGGAAGCGGTGAGAGGGGCTCCTCTCTGGGCCTGAAGCCCCCCTCCCACAAGATACCTGCAAGACCCAGGCGAAGCCAAAACTGGGGTGCATCAGCTCCACGATCCACAGCAGGAGTTCCAGGGTGCGGATGTCCCCGTCAAAGCGGTCTCTCAGGTCGATGTACTGTACCTGCACAGGTGAGCAGGAGAGGGTGATCCCTGGGGATCTGGGCGGCCCCAGAGGAGACTCGTAGGCTCGGAATACCGGCACTGCCTCCCCCACCCCCGAGGGAGGGAGGCCGGAGCCCCTACAAGTCCGAAAAGAGGAGGGAAACCTTCGGCCCTCCAGCTCCCATCGTTGCCAGCAGCAAGGCGTGCTGGGAAGTGTAGTTCAGCCATTCCCACGCCCCTCGGCCTTCCGAAAAGCCACTAAAACCTGGCTATTCCGGCAGTCCTGGGGGCTGTTGACTCCAGGAATGAGGTCCAGCCCCACTTAGATGGAATGTATGGTGTGTTGTTTTTAAATTGCTTCTTTTTAAATTGTCTCTTTATTTTAATTCCTTATATTAACTTTTTCTGTAAGCCGCCCAGAATCCTACGGGATTGGGCGGCATATAAATCTATTAAAAGTTAAAGTTAAAGTCTGTAGAGATTCTCCATCATCCAGGTCCTGGTCCTCCCAAAGGTGCTTTTTTCAAGAGGCAACTGGACTTTCTTGGTTTTTCTTTGAAGGCGTTTCTCATCCCAGAAGCTTCTTCAGCTCTGCGTGGATGGAGGGGGAAGGGAAGGGTTGATGCTCCTTGCAGACAGCTGGTCATTTGCACCCTTTTTAGAGGGTCCTTGAGGCCACCTGGAGGATTATCTGTGTCCTCAGAGTCACCTGAGTGGTGCAAATGGGGGTGGAGCCTTCTTGGAACTACTAAAAGGACTTTGTGTTGTAAATTGGAGATAGGTGATGTCATATCCTTCCCCTCTGTTCAATTTTGACATAGGCGGCCTCTTTGACCCCTCGTTCAAGCCAGATGACCCTGAGGACACAGAGGAGCCTCCAAGCAGCCTCAACGACCCTCTCAAAGGATGCAAACGACCGGTTTTGTCTGCAAGGAGCATCAATCCTTCCCTTCCCCTCCATCCAGTCAGAGCTGAAGAAGCTTCTGGGACAAAAAGCAAAACGTCTTCAAAGAAAAACCAGAAAGTCCAGCTGCCTCCTGAAAAAATCACCTTTGGGACAACCACGACCTGGATGACTGAGGATCTCTACAGACGTTTAGCTACACAATTTGGGATTAAGACCCTTTTGAATGATGTGGGAGTGGGAATGGATTTCCAGAGGGAAAAATTGCAGACTACAGGAACCATTTGCACCACTCAGGTGACCCTGAGGACAGAGATAGACCTCCAAGTGGCCTCAACGACCCTCTCAAAGGATGCAAACGACCAGCTTTGTCTGCAAGGAGTATAAATCCTTCCCTTCCCCACCATCCAGTCAGAGCTGAAGAAGCTCCTTGGATGAGAAGGGAAACGTCCTCAAATAAAAGGAAGTCCAGTGGCCTCCTGAAAAAAAGCACCTTTCGCACCTAAAGCTGGCACACCCTCGCTTCGCCTGCCCCCGCTCCTCCCGGACCAACCTTGACAGCCACCGGGGTGCCATCATGAAGCCGTGCCCGGTGCACCTGGGCCAAACTGGCCGCCGCAATGGGCTGGTAGTCAAACTCCAGGAAGAGCTGATCTGCCTTGGCCTTGAAGTCCTCCAGGAAGAGATCGTCCACCTGCAATCAGGAAGGGCCAGAAGAGACGGGGAGTCAGCCAGGGCCGTGGACGGAGGGGGGGAGTTTCTCAGCCAGCCCTCCCGCAGGAAGGGAGGGGAAAGAGGGCGGAGCTACAGGCGGCCCCCAACTTTTGGCCAGTGTCAGCTGTCGCTTTATGCTTCGCTGTGATGCAGTGAGATCCCAGATATCTGCGAGACCGTCTTCTGCCGCACACCTCCCAACGACCGATAAGATCGCACAGAGGGGGCCTCCTTCAGGTGCCGTCAGCCAGACAATGTCGGCTGGCGGCTCCCCGGGAGAGGGCCTGTAGCCGCCCCGACCCTCTGGAATGAACTGCCCCCAGAGATCCGGACCCTCCCCACTCTCATGGCCTTCCAAAAGGCTATCAAAACCTGGCTATTCCGGCAGGCCTGGGGCTCTTGACCTCTTGACCGAGGTCCAGCCCCAATTAGACTGGGTGCATGATGTGTTTTCTTTTAATCTGTTTTCCTCTGTTTGTTTTTAACTCTTCTTTTTAAAATTTATTTTCTGTAAGCCGCCCGGAGTCCTTCGGGATTGGGCGGCCTATAAATTTATTAAATCAAATGAAATCAAATCAGATCCTGCCCTGAGCTGCGGGGACGGGGGATGTTTGGGAAATCGAAAGTAAACATTGTCCCATCTTCAGAAGCAGCTTCAAGGTCACCCAGCTGGGAGGAAGAGGGAGTTGCGATTGGACTAACCCAGTGTTTCTCAACCTTGTCAACTTGAAGATGTCCGGACTTCAACTCCCAGAATTCCCCAGCAGTGGTTAGGACAGTGTTTCTCAACCTTGTCAACTTGAAGATGTCCGGACTTCAACTCCCAGAATTCCCCAGCAATGGTTAGGACAGTGTTTCTCAACCTTGGCAACTTGAAGATGTCTGGACTTCAACTCCCAGAATTTCCCAGCCAGCGAATTCTGGGAGTTGAAGTCCAGACATCTTCAAGTTGCCAAGGTTGAGAAACACTGGACTAACCTCTCTGTAAACATCTGGTCTTAGACTTGACTAATTACAGAGGGGGGGGGGGCAGTGAGAAAGAGTTGGGGGGGGACAGTAGATGTGAAGGGTTTTAATGCCCGATTCCTCAGGTTCGGCTGTGCAACATTGCGATACGCTTGACTTCTAAATAAAACAATCGCTTTCTCAACAAATGGAGCTAAGGATCGTTTCCACCCAGAGGTTTAAGTAGTGGCCACTCGCTTCGCAAACAAAGTTATGACAGACCCCCTACCAAGAGGCTACAGGTAGTCCTCACCTAACGACCGCAAAAATGCCTGTGGCTAAGGGTTTGCCCCATTCCTGCCACTTTTCTTGCCACAGTTGTCAAGTGAATTATTAGGTTAGTGCTGTGGTTGTTAAGCGGCTCGCCGCTGACTTTTAGAACATTTAAATCCAGCAACAAGACTCAAGATCTAATAAAACGGCAAAAAGGAAATGAATGAGGCGCAAGGAACTCTGGGAAGTTTTCCCGATAGGAGATGAGAAGCCACTTCTGGGGCTGCTGGTGTCTCTTTCCTACTAAAGCTCATCCCTCCCCCCTCTTTCTTTGGGGCAGACGACCCAAGGGATAGGGCCGTAAAGGAGGGGGAGACCTGGTGACCCCCCAAGATCCCAGCCTGCAGCAGAAGAAGCTGGTAGCTGCCCCTCCCTGCCCCGCTCACCTCCGAGTATCCCTGCCGGAGCGCCTGGTCCTCCAAGGTGCGCAAAGTGTTGACGTACTCCGGGGGCAGGATGTAGTTGAAGGCACACAGGCCCTGGCCCAGCTTGATGTAGAGACCCCCGTTCTGGATGGCCCCGAAGACGATGCTGTCGGCCGAGCGCTGGTGGCACCTGGAGACGGCAGCCGCGTACTCCGGGCTGTTCTGACCACAGGGAAGAGGGGCGAGGAAGAGCAGGTGGTTAGATCCTTCCCAGGAGATCTCACGGTGCCGGCATGGAGAGCTGGACTGGCTGCCCCCCTCTCCACCTCCACTCCCAAGAAGAGGTAGAGGGGCGGGGAGAGGCAGGCTATCCTGGGAGACCTGTGATCTTCCAGAGGAGAATGATTTCCGAGCTGCCACCCTCCATTGTCTGGATTACGACGGTCATAAGCCAGGGAGCGAGCCAGGCTGGAGGTTTGCCTCTGAACGTGCAACTTGGGAGCAGTTTCTCCCCCTCCTCCTCCTCCTCCTCCTCCTCTTTTGCTGCTGTGCAATCTTCTCCTCTTTTTTTATATAATGAAGTTTTTTTATTTTTTCATTTTCATAATAAATAACCACATGTATACTGTTACATAAACAACACTATTTTGTATTATTAAATAATTATATCAATTCGTCTTACCATCCACCCCCAAGAACTGTTATTGGCTTTTCTGCTCTCCATAACACCATATTTGTACCCTATCCATCGCTTTCTTCTCCCTCTCTCCTCCTCCTTTCTTCCCTCTGTCATCCTTCTCTACTTCCCCTTCCTCTCTCCTCCTCTCTCCACTCCTCCTTTCTCTCCTCCTCTTCCCCCCCCCCCGCTCTCTGCCCTCTCTCCTAACCCTCTCTTCTTCCCTGACCTCTCTCTTCTCTTCCACACTCTTCATCTCATTTACATGGTGCATTTCAGCCTCTGAGCGGGCTCCGTTTTAGGTTGACGGTGTTTATAATTCCATTTCAATAAACGTTTTTAATTTTAACGTATATCCTCCTCCTCTTCTGTTGCTGTGCAATCCTCTCTTCTTTTTTCTACACTGAGCAAACAGGACTTCTGTACGCAGCTCTATGTGGCTGGCTTGAGCCGAGGTGGCGCAGTGGTTAAATGCAGCACTGCAGGCTACTTCAGCTATCTGCAGTTCAGCGGTTCTAATCTCACCGGCTCAGGGTTGACTCAGCCTTCCATCCTTCCGAGGTGGGTGAAATGAGGACCCAGACTGTGGGGGCGATGTGCTGACTCTGTAAACCGCTTAGAGAGGGCTGAAAGCCCTATGAAGCGGTATATAAGTCTAACTGCTATTGCTATTGGAACTATGCTGCCACCTGGATTGTCTCTAGGCTTTGAGGGACCCGTTTTCCAAAGCTTGACAAGCAACTGTACCTCATCCAGGCCTCTCAAGACGATGTGATTGGTCCACCAGTAATCCAAGGAGATCTGGAGTCCCAGCCGCAGGGACCTTTAGGAAGAGAGAGAAAGGGAGCTCAGGATGGTCCCTTCAGCCCAACTGGTCAGTGGCCACCCTGGGGGGCCTTGGGGAGGGGCAAAGCTGGGGGGGGGGGTCTGGCTTCCTTAGTACAGCTGAAGGTTTCATGAGGTCATCTAGACAGGGGGGTCTCCAACCTGGGCCCCTTTAGGTCTTGGGGACTTCAACTCCCAGAATTCCTCAGCCAGGAACCTTGGCCTCTTTTAAGTCTTGGGGACTTCAACTCCCAGAATTCCTCAGCCAGGAACCTTGGCCTCTTTTAAGTCTTGGGGACTTCAACTCCCAGAATTCCTCAGCCAGGAACCTTGGCCTCTTTTAAGTCTTGGGGACTTCAACTCCCAGAATTCCTCAGCCAGGAACCTTGGCCTCTTTTAAGTCTTGGGGACTTCAACTCCTAGAATTCCTCAGCCAGCAAAGCTGGCTGAGGAATTCTGGAAGTTGTAGTCCCCAAGACTTAAAGGGGCCCAGGTTGGAGACCCCTTCTCCAGCCCTATCCACTGCTGGTTGACCCGCAGAAATCCAGCACCCCCTTGCAGCGACGGTTGGGCTGTCCTTTGTACGGAGGGAGCTGGGACTCTACTTTCTCCCCCCCCACACCTCCCTCCCCAGGAAAGGGCTGGGAGGGGAGGGGCCTTGCAGGAGCCCACCCCACCTGACGAAGCGCACCACGCCACCGGCCAACAGCCGCATCTTCCTCTGGTCCTGCTTCTCTGCCAAGCTGTAGTAGATGCCCGTTGCCAGGGGGAGGGCCACTGCTGCCCCCAGAAGGGTCCTCTTCAACAGCCCCCTCTGTCCGGTTGAGCTACGGGGAGGAGGGGGGGGGAGACAACTGTGAAACGAGTGGAGAGGGGGGGGGAAAGCCTCTCCCCCTGCATCTCTTCCTGGGGGCCCCGAGACCCAAAGGTTGTGTGTCGGAGTGAACCCCCTTCCTTTGCTCCTGCCCACCTAGCAATCTGAAAAGGGGGCACTTCGGTGGGCTCATTAATGGGGGACATAGGAGACTCGCCCCACCCCCCAAAAAAACAGGGTGTCCATTGGGTAACAGTGATGTCACCGGCGAATCCTTTCAACCCGGAAGCGTTTCGGGGCTTCCAACACGGAAGTAGTAACGCAGCTAGTCCTCGGCTTACGACCACCCTCAAGCCCAACGTGTCTGTTGCTCAGCAGGGTCTTTTGTCAAATGGGCTTTGCCCCGTTCTGTGACCTTTCTTGACACGGTTGTTAAGTGAATCACCACGGTTCTTAAGTTAGTAACCCGGTCCTTAAGCGGATGTGTCCTTCCCCGTTGGCCTTGCCCATCGGAAGGGACACGGCAACGGTCGTAAACATGAACCAGCTGCCAAGCGCCTGAATTTGGGACGATGGCGAAGGACGCAGAGGTGGCAACGGTGAAAAAGGGTCCCTTTTCAGAGCCGCGGCGGCTTTGGATGGTCACTAAATGGACCGCCGTAAGTCGAGGACTGCCTGCAGTAGCCCCAAGGACCCAAACCCACCAGCCTACCCCCCCCAAAAGGCTCCCTAGGCCACGCGGAGGAAGCCTTGACCCAGCCCAGCTACCTGGCCGACTGGGCCTCGGTGCGCCACCGGCAGGGCGGGGAGACCAGCTGCCAGGGGCTCCTCTTGCGCTGGAGAAGATGCCGGTGGAAGCAGCACACCTGGAGCTGCGGGGAAGCAGAAAGGGCGGGGGGGGGGGGAGAGTCAGCCTGAAGGAAGGAAGGTTAAACTTCCAGGAGGCTCAAGTGTCCGCCATTGCGGAGGAGACTGGAAGTAGCCACGGTCACAATGTGGGGCGCTGTGGGTCAGCCCTGCCTTCCCCTTACGGAAGCGGAGGAAGGGGGCAGTGCAGGGCAGGGGGAAGCCCAGGGGGAGGGGGGCAAGCAGAGGTTTCAGCTCCGAGTGGAATGGGATATAGAACAGAAAATATGGAGGAGAACAGAATAGGAAAGAGTAGAGTAGAATATGAAAGAAGAGAAAAGAAGAGGAAAGCAGAGAGGAGAAGAGATATTAGGAAAGAGAATAGAATGGGAAAGAATAAAAAGAGGAGAAGAGAATAGAGAAAAGAAGAGGAGAGCAGAGAAGAGATATTAGGAAAGAGAATAGAATGGGAAAGTATAGAAAAGAGGAGAAGAGAATAGCGAAAAGAAGAGAAGAGCAGAGATATTAGGAAAGAGAATAGAATGGGAAAGAATAGAATAGAGGAGAAGAGAATAGAGAAAAGGAGAGAAGAGCAGAGAAGAGATATTAGGAAAGAGAATAGAATGGGAAAGTATAGAAAAGAGGAGAAGAGAATAGCGAAAAGAAGAGAAGAGCAGAGATATTAGGAAAGAGAATAGAATGGGAAAGAATAGAAAAGAGGAGGAGAGAATAGAGAAAAGAAGAGAAGAGCAGAGAAGAGATATTAGGAAAGAGAATAGAATGGGAAAGTATAGAAAAGAGGAGAAGAGAATAGAGAAAAGAAGAGCAGAGAAGAGATATTAGGAAAGAGAATAGAATGGGAAAGTATAGAAAAGAGGAGAAGAGAATAGCGAAAAGAAGAGAAGAGCAGAGAAGAGATATTAGGAAAGAGAATAGAATGGGAAAGTATAGAAAAGAGGAGAAGAGAATAGCGAAAAGAAGAGAAGAGCAGAGATATTAGGAAAGAGAATAGAATGGGAAAGAATAGAAAAGAGGAGGAGAGAATAGAGAAAAGAAGAGAAGAGCAGAGAAGAGATATTAGGAAAGAGAATAGAATGGGAAAGTATAGAAAAGAGGAGAAGAGAATAGAGAAAAGAAGAGCAGAGAAGAGATATTAGGAAAGAGAATAGAATGGGAAAGAATAAAAAGAGGAGAAGAGAATAGCGAAAAGAAGAGAAGAGCAGAGAAGAGATATTAGGAAAGAGAATAGAATGGGAAAGTATAGAAAAGAGGAGAAGAGAATAGCGAAAAGAAGAGAAGAGCAGAGATATTAGGAAAGAGAATAGAATGGGAAAGAATAGAAAAGAGGAGGAGAGAATAGAGAAAAGAAGAGAAGAGCAGAGAAGAGATATTAGGAAAGAGAATAGAATGGGAAAGTATAGAAAAGAGGAGAAGAGAATAGAGAAAAGAAGAGCAGAGAAGAGATATTAGGAAAGAGAATAGAATGGGAAAGTATAGAAAAGAGGAGAAGAGAATAGAGAAAAGAAGAGCAGAGAAGAGATATTAGGAAAGAGAATAGAATGGGAAAGTATAGAAAAGAGGAGAAGAGAATAGAGAAAAGAAGAGAAGAGCAGAGATATTAGGAAAGAGAATAGAATGGGAAAGAATAGAAAAGAGGAGGAGAGAATAGAGAAAAGAAGAGAAGAGCAGAGAAGAGATATTAGGAAAGAGAATAGAATGGGAAAGTATAGAAAAGAGGAGAAGAGAATAGAGAAAAGAAGAGAGGAGAAGAGATATTAGGAAAGAGAATAGAATGGGAAAGAATAAAAAGAGGAGAAGAGAATAGCGAAAAGAAGAGAAGAGCAGAGAAGAGATATTAGGAAAGAGAATAGAATGGGAAAGTATAGAAAAGAGGAGAAGAGAATAGCGAAAAGAAGAGAAGAGCAGAGATATTAGGAAAGAGAATAGAATGGGAAAGAATAGAAAAGAGGAGGAGAGAATAGAGAAAAGAAGAGAAGAGCAGAGAAGAGATATTAGGAAAGAGAATAGAATGGGAAAGTATAGAAAAGAGGAGAAGAGAATAGAGAAAAGAAGAGCAGAGAAGAGATATTAGGAAAGAGAATAGAATGGGAAAGTATAGAAAAGAGGAGAAGAGAATAGAGAAAAGAAGAGCAGAGAAGAGATATTAGGAAAGAGAATAGAATGGGAAAGTATAGAAAAGAGGAGAAGAGAATAGCGAAAAGAAGAGAAGAGCAGAGAAGAGATATTAGGAAAGAGAATAGAATGGGAAAGTATAGAAAAGAGGAGAAGAGAATAGCGAAAAGAAGAGAAGAGCAGAGATATTAGGAAAGAGAATAGAATGGGAAAGAATAGAAAAGAGGAGGAGAGAATAGAGAAAAGAAGAGAAGAGATATTAGGAAAGAGAATAGAATGGGAAAGTATAGAAAAGAGGAGAAGAGAATAGAGATAAGAAGAGAAGAGCAGAGAAGAGAAGAGATATTAGGAAAGAGAATAGAATATGAAAGAATAGAAAAGAGAATAGAGAATAGAAAAGAGAAGTATAGTAGAGTACAATATGAAAGAAGAGAAGAGGAAAGAAGAGAAGAAGAAGAACAGAAGAGAAGAGTCTGGAATGGGACAGAGAAGAGGACATTTTACTTGGCCAAGTGGGGTTAAACAGATGGAATTTGTCTCCGGGACTGAAGAGATCCGTCTACTTGCAAAGCAAGAGAGAAATTAATTATCATCATCATCATCATCATCTCAAAGGATGGAAGCTGTGGAGGAGGGAAAGAAGAGAGAGAAGAAAAGGCTCAAGGACAACGTGGACCCCCCCCCCACTCTCTCTCCTGGGTCCTCTGAGGATTCCCTGCAGGTGTCCCAGCCTCCCCCGATTGAGGAGGGCAAAGCAAAAAAAGGGGAGAGGGGCTTTAACACCTCCCCTGCCATGGAGGGGGGGTTGGGGTGGAAGAGACCCCCACACATACTGGAAGCCCCGAGCGGGGAGGGGGGGCCTGGAGAGAGGCCAAGCGGAGGGAAGAAGGGAGGACATCTCCTTGCCCAGCTCTGCCTCCCCCCCCCCCACCCAGATACTGGTCTCCCCCCCCCCACCAGCCCGCCCGAAGAGCAGGGCAGGCCCTTGACCCGCTGTTCCAGCCCAGAGGGGGGCTGCCAAGGTCTTGGCGTGGGTGGGGGCCTTATCGCGGAGGACATCTGCAGGACACTCCACAGACGGGTCAAGGAAGGAGGGGGGAGGAGACGGGGGAACGACGTGGCCTAACTGGGGGAGGAGGGGGGGGAGGCTTCCGGGCTGCTCTCTGCGCTGGGGGGGGGGGGAGATTCCCTACAGAGGATCCCTTCCCCAAAGCAGGTAAGACCCCAGCCCTTCGCTCTGCCAGGAAACCAGCAAGACCAGGGAGGACCCAGGACCATCTCCACCCTCCCTCCCGCCCCTCCCTCCTGTGGGGTCACCACCTCTCACAAGCACTGATGATGTCCCCTGGTAGGGTTATGAAACGTCTGCAAGGAAACTACCAAGCCCAGAGGGCACCAAGGAGGAGGGAGGGAGGGAGGGAAGGAAGGAAGACCACTTATGTTATCTATTGGGTCATGAAACATCTGCTAGGAAATCAGAGAGCACCAAAGACCATCTACTCTCCTCCCTCCTTCCTCTCTACCGGCTTCCCTCCTTCTCATTCCCATCTACTTCTTCCTTCCTTCCTTCCCTTCCTATTTTCCTTCCTTCCTTCCTTCCTTCTTCTCTTCCTTCCTTTCCTTCCCTCACTCACTCAATCTTTTCCTTCCTTCCTTCCCTTCCTATTTTCCTTCCTTCCTTTCTTTCTTCCTTCTTCTCTTCTCTTCCTTTCCTTCCTTCCCTCACTCACTCAATCTTTTCCTTCCTTCCTTCCCTTCCTATTTTCCTTCCTTCCTTTCTTCCTTCTTCTCTTCCTTCCTTTCCTTCCCTCACTCACTCAATCTTTTCCTTCCTTCCCTTCCTATTTTCCTTCCTTCCTTTCTTCCTTCTTCTCTTCTCTTCCTTCCTTTCCTTCCCTCACTCACTCAATCTTTTCCTTCCTTCCTTCCCTTCCTATTTTCCTTCCTTCCCTTCTCTTCCTTTCCTCACTCACTCAATCTTTTCTTTCCTTCCTTCCTATTTTCCTTCCTTCCTTTCCTTCCTTCTTCTCTTCCTTCCTTTCCTCACTCACACAATCTTTTCCTTCCTTCCTTCCTTCCTTCCTTCCTTCCTTCCTTCCTTCCTTCCTTCCACTCTTCTGGGGTCAGCACAAACCACTCTTACTAACACAGACATAGTTGGCTCATGAAACGTCTATAAGGAAACCGCCCAGCTCAGAGAGTACCAGGGACCCCACAGTCAGCCAACCAGCCAGTCTTCCTTCTCTCGGAGGGGAGGAGGTCAAGCAGATGGCAGGAAGGAAGGAAGGAAGGAAGGAAGGAAGGAAGGGAGGGAGGGAGGGAGGGGTCTCCCCCTGAAGGGTGGGGGCTTGCTCCTGGCAGAGAGGAGGGGTCTGGGGGGGGGAGTGCTCTGTGCTCCACAGGGAAAGCCTGGCCGGCATAACCTGAACCCAAGCCAGCCAAAACTTCTCCATGCTCCCCCCAGGTGGAAAGAGCGGAGGGGTGGGGGCTGTTCTGGGGGCCCTGATGCCAACCTGGCACCCAGAAATTGCTTTTGGAAGTTCAGCCAGCCGGCCACCTGCAAGGCTGGAAAGCAGAGGGCGTGGATGATGGGTTGCCAAACGTGGGCACCTGCGGGGAGGGGGAGGGAGAAGGGGGCACCCCCATCATCAGGGCGTCACCTCCAAAGCACAGCTGGGATGGGCGTGTCGGTACAGGAGGAAGATGCCCCAGGGATGGATGGGGAGGGGAAGGGGGGGTGGAGACACCCTATTTGCGCAAAGGGGGGGAGGGCAGCCCCAGGTGGAGAGGATCCCCCTCCTCCCAGAACGGGGGGGGGGGTAAAGGACCCCCCTGCCAAGCAGGGAGGATAAGAGAAAGGAAGCCCCTCCCTGGAGACCCCCATCTCATTCCCAGCAATGGAGGGGCTGTTGAGGGCCATTTATTTGGGGAAGCAAGAGCCCCCCCCCACCAGGCAGGGAGGGTGAGGGGAGGCAGGAAAGGGCTCAGGGCCAAAGTATCCCCCCCATGCAGGGAAGGAGGGAGGGAGGGGCAAGGAGGCCCCCACCTCAGAGACCCCCCCACCCCATCTCATTCCCAGCATTGGCGGGAGGGGCTGCTCGGGACCATTCCTTTGGGGTGGCAAGAAGCCCCCAGGCAGGGAGGGCGAGGGGGGGCAGGAAAGGCCAAAGACCCCCTCCCCAGAGACCCCCCCCCCTCCGGCCACCCCTGAGCTCATTCCAGGCCATGGAGGGAGGGGCTGCTGAGGGACCCTCATTTGGGCTGGCAAGACCCCCGCCCCAGGCAGGGGGAGGGAAGGAGGGCGAGGGAGGGGCAAAGGTTCCCAAAGGCCCCTCCCCAGAGACCCCCACCCACCCCTGAGCCCGTTCCCAGCAATGAAGAGCGGGGGCTTCTCTGGGGACCCAGGAACCCTGCGGTGGGCGTGGAGGTCATCACCCCGGGAAGGGGGGGGGGTCTTACCCGGCCCCCCTCCTCTGCCCCCCTCCCCGAAGGACCCCCCCTCAAGCGCCGAGGGGATGCTGCGGGGCTCCCGGGGGTCGCCTGGGGAGAGGGCGGGGGGTCCCGGGGGAAGGGGGCGGGCGAGGGGGCTCACCGTCCTCCGCAGCTCCATCGCGGCAGCTGCGCTTCTCTCTCCTGCCGCCCCGCCGCCCAGGCTGGAGGCCCCGCCCACCGCCTAGCGTGAGGGGTGGTGCGCCCCGATTGGCCACCCCGATCGGAGGCCCCGCTTGCCCCCGCCGCCCATTGGCCGCCCTCGCCGCCCGTCACGGGGGGAAGGAGCCTGGAGGGGAAGCGCCGCCCCTTGGGCCGCTGTGGGAGGGGCGGAGGGCTGGGTGGCTCCTCCCCCTGCCGGCCTCGGGGAAGGGGAGGGGGAAGGGGAGGGGGGGAAACCCCTTGGAACAAGGGTCCCCAACCTTGGCCACTTTATCACTTGTGGACTTCAACTCAATTCTGGGAGTCGAAGTCCACAAGCTTTGCTGGCTGAGGGATTCTGGGAGTCGAAGTCCTGGCTGAGGGATTCTGGGAGTCGAAGTCCACAAGCTTTGCTGGCTGAGGGATTCTGGGAGTCGAAGTCCTGGCTGAGGGATTCTGGGAGTTGAAGTCCACAAGCTTTGCTGGCTGAGGGATTCTGGGAGTCGAAGTCCTGGCTGAGGGATTCTGGGAGTTGAAGTCCACATGCTTTGCTGGCTGAGAGATTCTGGGAGTCGAAGTCCTGGCTGAGGGATTCTGGGAGTCAAAGTCCACATGCTTTGCTAGCTGAGGGATTCTGGGAGTCAAAGTCCACATGCTTTGCTGGCTGAGAGATTCTGGGAGTCGAAGTCCTGGCTGAGGGATTCTGGGAGTCGAAGTCCACAAGCTTTGCTAGCTGAGGGATTCTGGGAGTCAAAGTCCTGGCTGAGAGATTCTGGGAGTTGAAGTCCTGGCTGAGGGATTCTGGGAGTCGAAGTCCATAAGCTTTGCTGGCTGAGGGATTCTGGGAGTTGAAGTCTACATGCTTTGCTGGCTGAGGGATTCTGGGAGTCGAAGTCCACAAGCTTTGCTGGCTGAGGGATTCTGGGAGCCAAAGTCCTGGCTGAGGGATTCTGGGAGTTGAAGTCCTGGCTGAGGGATTCTGGGAGTCGAAGTCCACACGTCATAAAGTAGCCAAGGTTGGAGACCCCTGCCTTGCAGTGACCCTCTGCCCAATCCTTAGCTGGGCCCGTCTCCAACTCCGATGCAGTGTTTGTGAAGCTTGGACGCTGGAAGAGGGTGCAGACTTCAACTCCCAGAATCCCCCAGCTCAGCTTTGCTTCCGGGGAAATTCTGGGAGTTGAAGTCTGCCCCGCTTGGAGTGGCCCAGTTTGAACAGGCCTTAAAGACAAGTAGTCCTTGACTTACGTCTGCAATGGAGCCAATTCCATCTTGAAGATGTTCTGGAGCGGGGAGGGGAGGGGCATCTCATCCAGTGGTAAGGAGTTCCACAGGCTGTCTGTGCTTCCACCGGGTGAGGGTGGGGGGGAAGAGAACCTTAAAAGCCTTCAGTGATGCAACCTGGAATTAAGGAGAAACTTCCTAACAGAGAGAACAATTAACCAGTGGAACAACTTGCCACCAGAAGTCATGGGTGCTCCATCACTGGAGGATTTTAAGAAGAGACTAGAGATGGTATAGGTTCTCCTGTTTGAGATGGACTGGATGATCTCCAAGGTCCCTTCCAGCGCTATTCTGATTCTCTTTTTCTCCTGAAGCCAATTTCTCCCATGAATTGGCCTCTAAAACCCTGTTTTCCCTTCCTTGCGTGTTTCTGCATGTCACACCCCTCCCCTCCACGTGTGCACACACACAAGCACCATGCTAGGGCATGCCAAAGAGCTGGATTCTTGGCTGTCCGTCCCCTGGAAATTTTACATTCCAGCTGTATCCAAAGTCCAAAATGCTGTTTTCAAAGAGGCACGAAAAACCAGGGATTCATCCAGATGTTGGCTGGGAAAGAAACTCTCCCAATTAAGTCAACTCCCGATTTCTCTCTGGCTGACAAGCTCAGTGGTGCAGGAATGTGCCAGATGGGTTCTCCCTGACCATGCCGAGCATGTGGAAATAGCAGGAACAGCGGAGGAAAGGGAGTGCGTGCCGTTTTGATGACTGGTTTTATTATTATACAATTGTATCACAGCGGCCAGTTGTTTCGCCTGATTTGGCATTGGTTACTAGTCGGGCCCCACCCAGGGGCCTGGGACCTCGTAACGTATTTTCGTAATATGCGTGCATATCCAAGCAGTGCGGCTTTTTGCATTTGACTGATGGTGATTTTGTCAATTTTTAACTGTTTTAAATGTAATTCCAGTGCTTTTGGAATAGCACCCAGTGTGCCAATTACCGCTGGAATTACCACTGCTGGTTTGTGCCATAGTCGTTGAATTTCGATTTTTAAGTCCAGGTATCTTGCGATTTTTTCATGTTCCTTCTCGGCGACCCTGCTATCACCTGGTATTGCGATGTCTATGATTGTGACCTTATTTTTCTCAACCAGTGTGATGTCTGGTGTCTTACGCACCAGTATTTTGTCGGTTTGTATACGGAAATCCCACAAGATCTTGACCATCTCATTTTCGGTCACTTTTTCAGGCTGATGTTCCCACCAGTTTGTTGCTGTTTTAATATTAAAATTTTTGCACAAATTCCAATGGATCATTTGCGCTACTGAATTGTGCCGCAATTTATAATCAGTCTGCGTGATTTTTTTACAGCAGCTGAGTATGTGATCAACAGTTTCGTCAGCTTCTTTGCAAAGTCTGCATTTGGCATCATCAGAGGATTTTTCGATTTTGGCCTTAATGGCATTTGTGCGGATAGCTTGTTCTTGCGCAGCCAGGATTAGTGACTCTGTTTCTTTCTTTAATGTACCTGTTGTTAACCATAACCAAGTTTGTTCGCTGTCCACTTTATCTTTTATTTTTTCCAGAAATTGGCCATGCAGTGCTTTGTTCTGCCAACTCTCCATTCTTGATTTTATCACATCTTTTCTAGAATGGAGAGTTGGCAGAACAAAGCACTGCATGGCCAATTTCTGGAAAAAATTTCTGGAAATAGCAGGAACAGCGGAGGAAAGGGAGTGCGTGCCGTTTTGATGACTGGTTTTATTATTATTATTATTATTATTATTGCTGGCTCAGGAATTCTGGGAGTTGGAAGCCTAAAGGAGAACTACTCGAACTCTGCACAGCAACCTCTCTTTCCCCACCCGACAGGCCCACTCCCCACCCATCACCAGAGAGGACTGGCCAGGAAGCAGTTGTGGGAGGCGGTTGTTTTAATGAGACCTCCGTGGCTTCCGTGGGCTTCTCTTTCAGGTGCTTCTCTCTCTCTGGCCAGTGGCACCGGAACAGCCTCTGCCCATCCTGGCTTACACCGTGTAGAGCACGGAGCCGAAGGAGAGGGCCAGGAAGACGCCGAAGGTGTGGGGGAAGCCCAGCCAATCCACCAGGCTACCTGACACGGTGCTGAAGGCCACTTTCCCGAGGACCTCGATAGCGGCCAGGAGGCTGTAGTGAGTGGCCTGTGGGGAGAAATTTGCCATCGGTCAGAAATGGGGGGGGGTAGGGGGTCTTCTGCTTGGGGTTGGACTAGATGACCTACAAGGTCCCTTCTGACTCTTGACAATCTGGAATGAGGAAAGGGGGAAGCAAGGTGAGCCCAGCAGAGCAAGGAGTCTGGACAGCCCTCCCCTCCGTCCAGCATTATCTCCTGCTAGGACAACAGGTAGTCCTCGGCTTACGACCGCAACTCTGCTGAGAACTGAATTCATGGGCTGTTGTGGCGACATGCCCCCACCCCCAAAAAAAATAAATCCAGGTGTCAACTCTGAAGCCAATTTTGACAGCTTCAGTGCTGCCACGCTGGAGCTGAGGAATCGGGGGGGGGGGTGGAGGTGGATTAGAGATAGCTGGGGGTTTTGTAGCCAAAACAAAATACTTTCTCTTGGGATCCAAGGACTTTCTCACGCCTGGCCGGAGGGAGAAGGAGTGAGGTCACCAGGCAACCAGGCAGTGCTTTGATTGGGCCATGAAAACCATGGGAACTTTCAGAGTCGGTTTTCACTAAAACTGTGCCAATAGGGTGTATCTCATAAAGCTCTTCCTTGCTTGCAATGCAGGGGTGAAATGCTACCGGTTTGGGCCACTTGGCCCGAACCGGTAGTAAAAAATGCTACTCGTTTGCAGAACCGGTAGTAAAAAATACTAAAAAAAAGTTTTTAAAAAATTGTTCCAAGAGTCGCACATCACACAGCTGATGTTTGGAACTTTTTTTTTTAACTTTTTAAGTTTTTTTTTTTACTACAGGTTCTCTGGAAATGTAGGGGTGGGGTGGGGGTCCGTTTTTGCTCCCAGCAAAAAGAAAGGAAGAGAGGGAGGGAGGGAAAAAGGAAAAAGAGAAAGAAAGAAAGAGAAAAAAGAGAAAGAAAAGAGAAAGAAAGAGAGAGGGAGGGAGGGAAAAAGGAGAGAAAGAAAGGAAGAGAAGGAAAGGGAGGGAGGGAAAAGAGAGAGAGAAAGAGAAAGAAAGAAAAAGAAAGGGTGGGAGGAAAAAAGAGAAAGAAAGAGAAAGAAAAAGAAGGGAGGGAGGGAAAAAAGAGAAAGAGAAAGAAAAAAAAGAAGAGAGGGAGGGAGGGAAAAAAGGGAGAAAGAGAAAGAAAGAAAAAGAAAGGGAGGGAGGGAGGGAGAGGGAAAAAGGAGAGAGAAAGAAAGAAAGAGAAGGAAAGTGGGGGAGGGGAAAAAGGAGAGAGACAGAGAGAAAAGAGAGAAGCAAGAGAGAAAGAAAGAGAAAGAAAGAAGGGAGGGAGGAAAGGAAAAAGGAGAGAGAGAAAGGGAGGGAGGGAAGGAAAAAGGAGAGGAAGGAAGGACTACAAACCTGGCACTAGACACAGCTTCAGAGGATAATCCAGGGCTGGGAGGGACCTGGAGGTCATCTAGTCCAACCCTGCTCCAGCAGGATATCGTTAAAGTGTTTCTGTCTTTTGACCCCCCAGTCACATGACTACATAGCCACGCCCACCCAGTTCACATGACACCACCACCAAGCCACGCCCACAGAGCCGGTAGTGAGAAAGCCTAGCTCCCCCCCCCCCACTGTTCCTCCATTCCTGACATTCCCTTGCGGGAGGCCTGAGACCCCGGAAGCCGAACCCACCTGGATGCTCTCGGGGGCCTTCTGGGTGCACAGCATCATCTTGCTGAAGACCAGCGTGGTGATCAGGCCCCCAATGAAGTGCTGGATGCACATGCTCAGCACCGCCGCCACTGCAACGAGAGGCCACCCAGTCAGCCCGGGGGGGGGGGGAACGGGGGGGGGGGGGGGGACGACGAGCAGCTGCTCCAACCTCCAGCCACCAGGAAGAGCGGAGGAGGCTTTGGACCGGTGATAAGGCGGGGCAGGGATGCAAGGCCGGTTAAGGGCTACCTCCTCAACACACAGAATCCCAGCGCTGGGAGGGACCTTGGAGGTCTTCTGGTCCAACCCTCTGCCCAAGGGAGGTGCTCTGGGCTGGGCTGCTAAGCTGCCTGTCCCTGGTGGCCAGGAGATGCTGAGGGACCCCTGAGGGGGCTTAGGACCTTCTTGGGAATCTAGAAAGCTGTTTCCTGGAGCTCCTTGATGGAGCCTTGGCATCAAGAGGCAACCCAGGTGCTTCAAATAAAACACACGAAGAACGGTTGCAGGAACTGGGTAGGTCTAGTTTAATAGAAAGAAGGACCAGGGGAGACATGATAGCAGCCTTCCAATGTCTCAGGGGTTGCCACAAAGAAGAGGGGCTCAAGCTATTCTCCAAGGCACCTGAGGGCAGAACAAGAAGCAATGGGTGGAAACTAATCAAGGAGAGATCCTTCCTTCTCTCCTCCCTTCCTTCTCTCCTTCCTTCCTCCCTCCCTCCCTTTCTTCTCTGCTTCCTTCCTTCCCACCTTCCTTCCTTCTCTCCTTCCTTCCTTCTTTCCTTCCTTCCCAGCTTCCTTCCTTCCAATATCTCAGGGGCTGCCCCAAAGAAGAGGGAGTCAAGCTATTCTCCAAGGCGCCTGAGGGTAGAACAAGAAACAATGGGTGGAAACTAATCCAGGAGAGATCCTTCCTTCTCTCCTCCCTTCCTTCTCTCCTTCCTTCCCTCCTCCTCTCCTTCCTTCCTTCTCTCCTTGCTTCCTCCCTCCCTTTCTTCTCTGCTTCCTTCCTTCCCACCTTCCTTCCTTTCTTCCTTCTCTCCTTCCTTCCTTCCTTCCTTCTTTCCTTCCTTCCCACCTTCCTTCCTTCCAGTATCTCAGGGGTTGCCCCAAAGAAGTGGGAGTCAAGCTATTATCCAAGGCACCTGAGGGTAGAACAAGAAACAATGGGTGGGAACTAATCAAGGAGAGAAGCAATGTTGAGACTCTAGAAAGAGTGCAGAGAAGAGCAACCAAGAGGATTAGGGGACTGGAGGATAAAACACATGAAGAACGGTTGCAGGAACTGGGTATGTCTAGTTTACTGAAAAGAAGGACCAGGGGAGACATGATAGCAGTCTTCCAATATCTCAGGGGTTGCCACAAGGAAGAGGGAGTCAAGCTATTCTCCAAAGCACCTGAGGGTGGAACAAGAAGCAATGGGTGGAAACTAATCAAGGAGAGAAGCAACTTTGAACTGAGGGGAAATTTCCTAACAGAACAATTAACCAGTGGAACAGAATTTACCTCCAGAGGTTGTGAATGCCCCAACCTTGTTTACAAAACAAGGTTTTCAAAAAGAGATTGGATAGAATGGCAGAGGATCTCCTGCTTGAGCAGGGGGTTGGACTAGAAGACCTCCGAGGTCCCTTCCAACTCTGTCATTCGGTTATTCCCAATTTGTGTCTCTACTGCCACGGCCAAAGTCAGAACCTGCCAGCATGCCCCAGGGTCATTTTCCCTGGCGCTTGGTCCTTCCAGGACAAACCAGGATGGCTTCCTTTTCCCTCCCCTCCCACTTTCGGATCCAGCTTCCCAGGTTCTGCGTTGTCGCCTCCTCCTCCTCCTCCTCCTCCTTCCCCAGGGGGGGGTCCCGGAGACCCCTGCCTTCCGGAGCCAGAGGGCCAATGGCCACTTGCCCTGGAGGGGACACCTGACTCACCTTCAAAGGCCGCCGCGTGGTCAGTGTAGGTGACCATCACCCAGGTCTGGAAGAGGAGGTTGCAGAAGCGAAGGACCAGCAATCTCTGCAGAGAGTCCCAATTCCTGGTGGGGGGGAAAGAAGCCGGAGAGGTCGGAATGGAACCGGAGGGGCATCCGAGGACACCCCCCCGAGTTTGCCTGGGGCGATTTGGCGGGGGTGGGTGGGTGGGGGAGGAAAAAACCCTGAACCATTCTTAGAATTCTTGCAGGGAGGGGAGCTCTGGCCTCACCATCAGGAGGTTTGGGAGTTCGATCCTGGGCAGAGGCAGATATTTCTCTCTCTCTGGGCACAATGAGAACATGTCTGCTGAACAAAACTCCGCATTGGCGACAGGGAAGGCATCTGGCCAGTAAAACCTCTGCTAGCTCCATTCAGGTGCCCAGGCTCCACCCCGCGAGGGATTGTGGCGCTGATGGCGATCCTTTAGGGCAGTGGTCTCCAACCTTGGCAACTTTAAGACCTGTGGACTTCAACTCTCAGAGTTCCTCAGCCAGCAAAGCTGGCTGAGGAACTCTGGGAGTTGAAGTCCACAGGTCTTAAAGTTGCCAAGGTTGGAGACCACTGCTTTAGGGCACTGAGTGCTCTAACAAGAATGTTGAGGTCTGATTTTTGGCTGTTTTATGGGCCGTTTTCAGGATGTTTTTTGGCCATTTTTGAGCCTTTTTTTAAAGCCAAAAAATGGACTGAAAATGGGTTAAAAAAAAACAGCCTGAAAAAGACCCCCAAAAGAGTCTGGTTTTTGGCTGTGTTTCAGGCGAGACCAGCTGGCTGGCATGCATGTGTGCACCATAAACCAGAAGAGCAGCTGGCGAGGGCGCATGTGCCCACAGAGTGCCATAGGTTCACCATCAGGGGATTATGGGTGTCTTGTGTGTTAAAAGAAGGTGATGATTCTCCGAGTTTGCATCCAGGGGGCAAAAAGAGAAAGGAAGATGGTGCCACCAAGCCCTGAAGCCGGGAGGGAAGCCGAGAGGTGGCTTTGAGGGGCTCCAAAGCAGCAGGGCCACAGAGTAATTGGGAGTGTTAGTCACGGCCCTGGGTTCAAGAGCAGATGTTCCCCAAAGGAAGAGCTTTTCGGACAGAAGGACCCTGGAGTTTTTAGTTATTCCACTGGACTTTCAGAGCACTTTTCCCCCCTTCGTTCTGGTTTTGTGGGAGTGGAAGCAAATTCCCCATGATTCTCAAAAGAGGATCTCTCTGAGCTTGGTGGTTTTCTTGCAGACATTTCATGATCAAACTAGGTAACATCATCAGTGCTAAAAGGGAGTAGGGTGTGAAGAGGAGGGGGGGAGGAGGAAGAAGAGGAGGAGGAGGAAGAGGAGGAGGAGGGAGAGGAGGAGGAGGAAGAGGAGGTCCTTGGCTCTCTTCTGAGTTTGCTGATTTTCCTGCAGACGTTTGATTACTCAACTGGGTAACATCATCAGTGCTAGAAGGGACTGTATATAAACAGAGAGCCAAGCCCACTTCTTTCTGGAACTGATGGTGTTACCTAGTTGGGTAATGAAACATCTGCAAGAAAACCACCAAGCTCAGAGAGCAGCAGGGACCCCTGAGCTACAAATATTATCCTTTATTGGGAAAGAGGCCTGCTGAATATTCCCCCCACCTCATGGGCTATTGTTGAAAATAAGAGAGAGGGGGGGGGGAGGGAGGAAGGGAGGATGGGAGAGAGAGAGAGAGAGAGCGAGAGAGAGAGAGAGAGGGAGAGAGAGAGAGAGAGAGAGTTTAAGAAAGGAAAAGATTCTGTCAGCCTCTGCTTTGCTGTTGCTTCGGCTGCCATGAAAAGGGGAGGGGGGGCATGGTATTTGGGAGGGGTTACTCATTGTGCTGGAGGAAGGTTCTGGAGCTCAGCTGCTTGTCGGACTACGCATGCATAGGAAGTTCCCGCCAGGACTAACGGCACCGACATTCCATCTTCGTGATGCCTTTTGAAGTTATCTCGCACCTGACACTTGGGAGAATTATGATTGGACTGTAACAGTGATGCCAAGGGGTGGGGAATGGGCTATTCTATATATCAATCGCTTTCGCGCCTAAATAATCAGTCTTCACTTCGCTATGCCTTTAATCATTTATAATTAGTAAAAGTACACTTGATTTCTACCCACGGAGTCTTGTGGTCTTCTTTCCTAATTATCTAATGGAGAGGTACTGACAGATTCCACCATCCTTGTGGGCATGCCGGATTTTAAATCCCAGGATCCCAGGGAGAGATTTCCAAGGAAGAGAGAAAAGGCTCCCCCCTCATTTACCTGCCGTTTGACATCAGCTGGCCCCCCAGGGAAGATCCTACAATGGAGAAGGCGGTGGCCACAATCCCATTCCAGAAGCCCAGCTTCTGGGGGGAGAAGCTGTGGTCCAGGAGGAAGAGGGGGAACATGGAGAGCGACCCCTGCTCACCTGCGGGGAGAAAGGAGGTCAGTTCCTGGCGAGGCACCTGAAGGCCTCCTCTTATTTCTAGTATTTATAAATAATATAAATATAATATAAAAAGAACCACAAATAGGGTGATTTATGATGCAATAAGCCAATCAGAGTCGCTTAATAGATGGGGGGCATAAATTTAAATTGAATAAACAAATAAGTATAAGAATTTGAAAACAAAACAAAAAGGACCTTAGAATAACTGTTGAGCATCAATTTTAAATACATAGATCACAAACGTGAGTTTTTGTAAAGGCTCAAAGCATGGAGAGATTCCCATTTCCCTTTGGGGGATAAGAAAGACTCACCCAACTTGTAGATGAGGACTAAGCCGGCGGTCCACAGCGTGTCGGGCACAAGGAGAAGCTCATGGAAGAACCCCAGAAGGTTTAGGTTGCTATCCTCGGCCTGGCTGCCTCGAGGAGAGGGCCTCAGGGGAAAGGTGGAGGTGAACCAGCTGGCCGCAACGTATACGAGAGCCAGGTAGACGAAGAGGGGTCCCCAGCCCAGGTGATGGAGGAAAGTCAGCAGGCCTCCTCCGGCCAGGACAGAGCCCAGTTTATAGGCCACCACCTGGATGCTATTCCCAAAGCCCAGCTCCTCGCGCCCCAGCATCTGGATGGCGATCCCGTCGGTCGCCACGTCCTGGAGGGAAGCGAAGAGGTTCATGAACAGCAGGGCGACGGCCACTCCGAGGAAATCCACCTCCGGGGTCAGGAAGGAGCAAGCCAGGCAGGTGAGGGCCAGGCCGGACATGGTGAAGATGAGCCAGGCCTTCTTGGAGAAATACCAGTCCACGAAGGGCGCCCAGAAGACCTTGAGGAACCACGGCAGGTAAAGCAGCTTGGTCAGGCTGATCTTGGTGAAGGAGAGGCCCACCGTCCGGAAGTAGATGGGCAGGAGTCCCGACTGCAGCCCGTAGGGGATTCCTTGCACGAAATACAGCAGGAAGAGGAACCAGAATTTCAAGCTCATCGCTCGGTCCTGGTCCACCCTGCAGGGAAAGAAAGAAAGTGCAAAGTAACCATCCTCTGCTACCAAATGTGATGTTCCCGTGGTTCGTCCATGAGGCCAATGTTGAGAAAAGACAAGACACAACCTTTCTCGGGATGGAGCGACGACCCAGATTGGGGGTCGGAGAGCCCCTTTTATTGAGATAGGACAAAGGCAGGAGGAGCAAAAGCATGTGAGTAAAGACAGCCTGTAAAACTACAATTTCTAATCTACTGCTCAGTCTATATATGGTCAAATCCTGGGCGTCATTGGTAGGGCACATCTCAGGATGTTACGTTATGCACTATCAGGATGTTATGGGGTTTTAGGAGTTTGTTTTCTCCTGTGTGGTTCAGCGTGGCTTTGCAACTATATTACAACAAGAAAGAAAGAAAGAAAGAAAGAAAGAGGGAGGGAGGGAGGGAGGGAGGGAGGGAGGGAAGGAAGGAGGGAAGGAAGGAAGGAAGGAAGGAAGGAAGGAAGGAAGGAAGGAATCAATCTAACTGACCATCTGGTATCAGCCTCAGGAGAATGAAAGGGCTCATCAATCCTCTCAATCGATCAGTCAGTCAATCAATCACCCTCCCGGTCCAGATAGCCGCTGCTGGGCTGAATGGCACTTACACAGGTGGTGAGGTCATTGGCTGCCGCCTTTTCAAAATGGAAGGAAGCAGACAGGAGAAAGAAAGAAAGGAAGGAAGGAAGGAAAGAAAGAAAGAAAGAAATGGACCACGGGAGCCTCTGGACAGGTAGTCCTCGACTTACGACCATAATGGGGCCTAAAATTTCCTTCGCCAAGAGAGTTTGTTAAGTGAATTTCCATGCCCCATCTGACAAACTTTTAAGCGAATCTGGCTTCCCCATTGTACTTGCTTGTCAGGGCATCGCAAAAGAGGGGGATGGAGATGTCATGTGACCCCGGGATGCTGCGACCGTCGTAACTATGAGCCTTCACATTCATTGCCAAGCGTCTGAATTTCAACCACTTCACCGGAGGCTGGTGCAGCGGTCTTGTGAAAAAAACATAATTCACTTTTTTTCAGGGCTGTTGTAACATGGAAAGGTCACTAAATGAACTGTCGTAAGTCAAGGACGGCTGAGAGAGTAAGAGCCGGGGACTGTCGTAAGCCGAGGACAGCCTTGGGAAGGGAGCCTGAGAAGAGCAAGAGGGATGGCATGGGGGAAAAGAAACCTGTCCTTGGGCCCTTATGGCAAGGGTCCCCAAACTTGGCAACTTTTTAAGACTTGTGGACTTCAACTCCCAGAATTCCCCAGCCAGTTGGGGAATCGGTTTGAAGACCTCTGCCCTCTGGCAAGGGTGTCCACTCAAGTCCCATGGGCTGGATCTGACCCTGAAAATAGCAAAGGACCACCCCACGGTGCTTCTGCTAGTGAAAATGGGGTACAGCGAGGCTGCGCACAGCTCCCCCATGCTCCGTTTTGGCCGGCAGGCTGCAGCAGGAGGTGTCCGTCCCATCTACCCTCTGTCCCGTCTCCCCCACCCGTCTGGCCCACGGAGGACCACTACAACACTGATCCGCTCCTTGAAGAAACCCACTTTGACACCCCCTGCCCTAGAGCGTCGTTTCGAGGGTAGAAATTGAACCAATTTATGTCCAGGATTTGAGGGGGTCTGTACATATTTCCACAGCCCTTTTTTGGACTCATAGAGTATATAACAGGGAGGGCGAAGCTTTTCTGCACCGAATGCCCTAACCGGAATATGTGGGCATGTGTGCGTGCTGGAGTGCAGGAAACCCGAAGACTAGCTGGCTGGTGTGTGCATGCTTGTTTTTTGGGCCATTTTCAGACCATTTTTCGGGCCTGGAAAACGGCCCAGAAAACAGCTGGAAAACGGGCCAAAAAAACATCCTGAAAACAGCCCCCAAAACAGCCTGAAAGAAACAGCCTGAAAAAACCTCCCAAACAGCCTGGGAAATGGCCATTATTGGGGCCGTTTCCAGGTCGTGAAGACCAGCTGGCCAGCATGCCTGAGGGACAGCTGGTGATGGCACGCACAGCCACAGAGAAGCCTCTGGGTGCCACCTCTGGCAAGCGTGCCATAGTTTCACCATCATGGGTGTATAATATACATATAAATGTAGATGTGTAGATGTATATCCTTTGTTTCTGAGTATGTTATGTGTACACTTTTGAAAGCAGGCAACAGAATTTCATTTTTAATGTGCGCTAGTGTGCCCAGAGTAAAAAAACGATAATAAAAGTTATCTTTAAATTAACACATGAAAATCCCGCCACTCCAGGAAGGAAAGATGGGACGATTATGGGCTGGATGGAGACCCTCCCAGCGCTCCATTTGAAAGAAGAAGGAGGTGTGGAAAGAAAGCCTCTGCCTTTTACTTTTACCGGCCTTCGCCCATTATTGTTAATGCAATCTAATGCCATCCTAAATAGCTTTTATAACATCCCAGCGAATGGAGGGGGGAAAAAAACCACGGAAGTATCGAGAGAAGTAATTACATTCTTGGAAGCCAGCTTCTTGCCATCGCAGGATTCCCTGTAAAAGAAGAGGGGGAGAAAGGAGACTAGCCAGATGCTTTCTTTTCCCTTGACTGTATTTATTAAACTAAATTCATTTTTATTTAGTTTTATTTGTTTAAATTTATTTAAATTAAATTAAACACTCGACCTTTGACCTCTTTCCAGAGCACACCATAATCTTTTGAGACTGAAGGATGCCAAGGATGAGGATGTATTTATTTAATAAATAAAATGTAAAAAAATAATTTCAAAAATAAAATTAAAATTTTATATAATAAATAAAAATTTTAAATTTTAAAAAAATTACGGGTAGACTTCAACTTCCAGCAGTTCTTTCAGCGCCTGTCGGAAGTGACAACAGCACCGACATAGTGACCATTTCCCACACTTACGACCGTTGCAGCACACATACAGACCTGCCCCCCCCATGGTCACATGATCAAGATTGGGCTGTTTGGCAAGTGACTCATACGTACGACCGTTTCAGGGTCCTGGGGTCATTGGGAACCTTCTGGAATATGTTATTGGCTGTTGTGATTCGCTTAGCGACGGTGGCAAGGAAGGTCGTAAAATGGGCCAACAATCAATTGACATGTGTCTCGCTTAGCAACATACATGTTGGGCATGTCAGTTGTAATTCTGCCTGGTTTCTAATGAGCTTCCAGGGAGTCCCTGCTGATGCCTCCCCGCCCCCTCCAACAAAGCCGGGGCCGGGGTCGCCTTGAGCCTGCGGGACTCCTTACCACTGGAGGAGCCGGCCGCCCAGCTGACGTCTCCAAGGGAGGAGCCGGTCCCACTTGGACAGAAAGGCCCTCGGGGGCTGTTGCTCAGGGCCGGCCCAGCCAGCTTCCCCAACCGGGCGCCCCCATGCCCGCCGGCCCCCCGGCGTTGCCACGGCAACTGCGCTCAAGGACCCCCTCTTCCGCGCTGCAACCGGCAGGGGGCGCTGGGCGGGAGGAACGCGGCTTTCTTAATCATAAAGAGAGCGGCAGTGACGCAAGTCAGGCCTGGAACGGAAACGGGTAGGCCCTCTAGGCCGCCTTGGCACTTAAGAGACATAGGGGCGGAGTTCTGCGGAGTGGAAGTGTCCCATTGGCTCCTTCCGGTCCTCTGGGCGCTCTGGACGTCACCTCTCTATATTAAGTGCCCCTCGGGCTGCGAGGAGCACCGGAAGAGGTGGGCCTGCGAGTTTCCGGTCGCACAGGCAGTGTAAAGGATACTTGAAGGACTCTTAGTTTACTGCTCCGGTGGGGGAATAATGCCGGGAACGATGGTTCCGGAGCAGGGCTTCCCTCCTTGGCCGGAGGTCTTGAAGCCCCGAGCGCAAACGGGGAAGGCAGGAATGGGGAGCGGCTCTTGCCAAGCTCCGCGCCGCACCTGGATGCTCCAGGGACGCAGCACCATCCCCATTCCTTATGGGAGCAGGGCCGGAATTATTCTACTTGAATATAAACCGAGAACAAACCCCAGTAGAACTGATGGTGTTACCTAGTTGGGTCATGAAACGTCTGCAAGTTCAGAGTGCCAAGGACCCCTCATTTCAACCCTGAGCTACACGTGCGCCTTTATTGGCTTGTAACCTCCCATAACAACACCTCTTGCTGCAATAGTGGCCTATCACCCTCTGCCCCAATCATCCTCCCCCAGATTTAATCATAATTTATTTTTCAGCGCACAACGTTATCTACAATGAGGTTGGTCGAGCGCCTTCAGTGAAGAAATCTCTACAGGTAGTCCTCAACATATGGCCAACACAAGGGAGCCTCAAAGGTTAAGCGGGTTTTGCCGGTTTTACCTTTCTTCCCACTGTTGTTAAGTGAATCACTGCCGCAGTTTAGTAACACGGTTGTTAAATGAAACTGGCTTCCCCACTGACTGCTTTTTGGAAGGTCGCAAAAGGGGATCACATGACCAGAGGACACTTGCGTCTGGTCATAAATACGAGTCACTTGCTGAGCGCCCAAATCTTGATCATGTGAGCATGTCATGTTAGGGCGTGAAAAATGGTCATAAGTCACTTTTGTCAGCAATGTTGCAACTTAGAATGGTCATCAAATGAATTTCCGTAAGGCGAGAACTACCTGTGTTTTGTTATAGCCAGTTGGAAATTAGGAATTTCTGTTACCCATAATTGCCTTTGGCCCAGGTTTTTTTTAATCAAGCACCCTTCTGAATCAAGGGAAAACATTATCCAGCCTTATTTATCTCGGATGTCTGTCTAGGTTTGCTGAGATACGTCTTTTTCTTTTTCATGGAGACCCCCAGTCAGGAATTTGGAGGGAAGGAGAAAAAGAAATGACTTGTCAACTCATGAAAGACCCGTAGGAAGTTATCGCCCAGCCCTCTCCCAGAAAAATGAAATATCCTGGGAAATATTGAAATGGCAGAATATTATATTTCCCTGGATGTGAAAGGGAGGAAACATGTTTTAAAGAGAGAACAGCTCCCTGAAGCTTCCTGACCATCCCACTTTGTCAATGAGCCATTAAAGCCAAGCTAGTCCCTTTACATAATAAAGACTTCTCCCCTTCACTCCAGGGGGAGGATGGGATTAAGGCATGATAATATTGGCCCTTTAGCCATCTCACCACAGGGCATCTGAGAACTCAACCAAACCTGGATTCAAAATGCAGCCTAGAGAGTTGCCCCTGCATAGCCCCATGGGAGTCTGACAACCAATCAGAATACAAGCTCAAGATCAAAGGCCAGAGAGGGCATAAAACCAGGGACTTTCAGCATCTCAGCCCTTCCTTCTCTTCTTCTCCACCCAACATTGAAGCATGTGATCCCCCTTTCCTGTTCAGGAGCTCAAGTCATGTGGTCTTGTCCACCATTAAACCATCTTTCCAAGCAGCCTCCATGTCTCCAGTGTCTTTTTCCCCACTTGGAGACAAACCCAGAAGGACATTTCTTCCAACAGACCAACATAGGCCTCTTTCCCTATAATTTAAGTTTGGTTTCCCACTGGACTTTCAAATCTGCATTGCTTGTTTGTTGAAAGGGTTGTTGGGAGAAACGTCCTTCTGGGTTCAGCTCCCAAGTGGGGAAAAAGACACTGGAAACACGGAGGCTGCTTGGAAAGATGGTTTAATGGTGAACAGGAGCTCCTGAACGGAAAAGGGGGGATCAGATGCTTCCAGATGTTGGGTGGAGGAGAAGAAGAGGAGAGAGGGAAGGGCGGAAAATTCCTGAATTTACACTCTCTGTTCGGCCCCACCTGTTTCCTGTTCCTGTGTAAGGAATGCATTCTGATTGGTTGTCAGACTCCCACGGGGCCAAGTTTGAGTTTCCAGGTGCCATGTGGTGACTTTCTGTGGAAGGCTAATACTGTCATGCCTTAATCCCATCCCACCTGGAGCTGAAGGGGAGAACTCTTTGTTATGTAGAATAGACTGGCTTGGGCATTTTAATGGGCCATTAAGAAAAGTGGGGGCTATTAAGAGTGAGTCTGCTTCCTGCCTAAAAAAAACATGTTTCTCCATTTCTGATGCAGGGAAATGTAATATTCTGCCTTTTCAATATTTCCCAGGATATTTCATTTTTCTAGGAAAGGGCTAGGTGCTAACTTCCTACAGGGTCTCTTGAGTGTTTTTTTGTGAGGCTGGATGAGCCATGCCATTGTCTTGCAGGAACCCCAGTCTGGAGTGGGTGAAGAACAGGTAGCTCTTAACATCCTCACTGGGGTTATTATGGAAAAGTCAACTTTAGGAAGAAAAGGACTTGACTGGAGCCATTTTGACAGTGAAACCTATGGCTAAGGCAGTGTTTCTCAACCTTGGCGACTTTAAGTCCTGTGGACTTCAACTCCCAGAACCCCCCAGCCAGCAGAGCTGGCTGGGGAGTTCTGGGAGTTGAAGTCCATAGGACTTAAAGTCGCTAAGGTCGAGAAACACTGGGCTAAGGGGTGGGGATGGGGCTGGGCTCTATGATCTTTTTTTCATTATTATTAAAAGTTTTAATAAGTTTTACAATTATATAGGGACGATGCTAAAGTTAGCTAGTTTATTTTAGTGTACGATTGCTAAATGTTTATACCCTGTATTTGCTCTGGAAGGTTGGGGGGGGGGAGGGGATGTGGGATTGAGGGGGAGGGAAGGAAGGGGAAAGGTATATAATTGGGCTCCGTGATCTTAAGGGTCCCTTCCAGCTCTCAGAATCTTTGATTCAGAGGACATATCAAGGAATGAGTCTCCTCCTCCTCCTGGCACCGTTTTTATACAAAACTTTAATGCCCCACTCAAATGAGGAAGATTCAAATTTCATGCTGTTTATATAGTAAAGAACAGAAGAAGCAAAAAATGATTTGTTAGATTAAGTAAAAAAAAAAATCCGTTTTATTCAGGTCAAGTTCTGCCAGGGAAAAATCTACAGGGTAATACAAAAACATTCGGCTTTCTCCTTAGAGGTATTTACTTAATATTGCACGCTATAGATAAGCAACGTCTGTTTGTTATCCAGTTCAAATGTCAGAAGGCAAATCAAGACTTCTAACTCTCCTCAAAAAGAGGAACTATCTCAGGGGTCCCCAAACTTGGCAACTTAAGACTTGTGGACTTCAACTCGCAGATTTCTCTAGTCTTAAAGTTGCCAAGTTTGAAGTCCTCTGGACTATCTCTTCTTCAAAAACTATTGAAAATTATAAATCAGCGCCTTATCCACTCCCTAAACCCTCAGTCCAACTCCATCATTGCCAGAATTCTGGAAGGGAAAGCCACAAGGTGAAGGAACACTCTTTTAAGATTTTGCCACATATGTAGGATTTCATATTTTTGGAGTTAATTCAATTTTTTTTTTTAAAGGACTCCCGACCAATTTCTGTTTAGGACAGGAGAACTTTCATCGGTTGCTCCACCTATTTTGTAGAAAGCTTGGACATTTGGCTGCCACAGATCTTCTGGAAATGCAATGCTTGCCGTGTGGCCAACAGACAAGGGAGGGAACAAGCAGCTGTGCAATGGGGCTTGGCCTCTCCAGATTCTGCCCGGTTCAATTCACCTCCAACGGATGATCTCCTCTGTAGCCAAGCGCATAATCTTATGGAAGTCAAAGTGAAGGTGCTTTCTCCAGAAACGACGATCTCGGCCGTAAATCTGAGCTGGGTAGCATGGACTCCCTGTGCAGACAAAGCAACCTCAATGAAACAAGCACTACGATCAAAATTAACTTCATTAAAGATAAGGTGAGCTTTTACACCAGCATTTTCTGCACGTCAGTGTAGAGTTATGTCTTGAGTTTTGAGTTTGAGTTTCATTTTATTTATATGCCGCCCTATTCCCTATGGGACTCAGGGCGGCGCACAAACCCGAAGGAGGGGAAGGGAAAAACACAAAAACTACAAAATACAGGGCATTTAAAAAACAACCAACAGCCACACAGATCGAGAGGGGAAGGGAACTCATCGACCCCAGGCCTGCCGACACAGCCAGGTTTTAACGGCTTTCCGGAAGGCCTGGAGAGAGGTGAGGGTCCGAATCTCCGCGGGGAGCTCGTTCCAAAGGGCCGGAGCTGCCACAGAGAAGGCCCTCCCCCGGGTAGTAGCCAGGTGGCATTGGCTAGTAGACGGAACCCGGAGGAGGCCTACCCTGTGTGATCTAATGGGTCTTTGGGAGGTAATTGGCAATCATCCCACTGCATTAAACAGCAAAAGAAACTCCTGGCATATTTTTTTTCTCCAAAGCGTATAACTGAAAAGCCATGGGGGTACAGAAGTAGAAAAATCAGTTCTGACGCTTTTGTGTGCAAACAGCGTATGAAAACTTTTCCTTTCGCCCCCTGACCTCCCACTGTCCACCAATCAGTTACACCTGCTTTATTTTGGAAATGGCCTGCCTCAGACATTCCCAGGGTTTGTGTCTGTCTCACGCTTCCAGGCAGCATACTTGCATTTCCCCCCCCCCCCCCCCAAAAAAAAAATCCCTTACATGAGTTCATAAATCAAGAAAGATTGGGCCTTGTTAGTCCTGGATTAAAAAAACTCAAACCACTTTCACATTGTTGCCCAGAAAACCACATGTATGTGACCTGCTGGGACATGAAAGGAGGCCTTAACCCTTCTGTTAATACGACTGAGCAAAAACTCACTAAGAGATCTATATATTTCTGTGTAATTCAGCAGTGCAGATTCACTACTAAGAGGAACCTTACCAATGCCATGGAAAATCCTCGCCACAGCCCTGCCAGAGAACTTTTCGTCTTGACGGATGGAGAGGAAGTGGCGAACGTCAGCCTGGATTTGCTGTTCCCATTGCTGAAACTATAATCGGGAAGAAAATTCCAGGGAAAGTGAAATTAGCATTAAGGGGGCTCCGTAGCGAGGCACAATGTCGGACAAGGGTCGTGTTTGCAGCTTAAGTGCAAATGCTGTTAAATTTTAAAATAGGCAGCCGGGAATGAACATTCCCTACCAAGTTCGTCTTTAAGCTGCTCCAATTAAACTAGGGTGGCTTTTTACCACCTGCCTCTCTGTAGGCATCTCTGTACAATTTTAATATTAGTTTGAACTTTGACGCTGCTTTACATCCATCTATAGCCTGCAGTTTTTGTAGCATGTTAGCCCAACGTTGCTCACGGTGATTCGCAGTGGCTCCCCTTAAACTGTGGGGAATAATCCCTAGTTTCAGTCAGAGGTAGAGAAGAGGAAGCAAGCCTGTTCTCCAGAAAAGGAGTGTCTTTTTCTGTGTGATGCTGATAGTGGCTTATACTATAGCCCCCATCCATGAAAATTCCTCGGGTGTTATTTAGCAAGGGGCAGAGACACTGGTTTCTGCTAATAACAGCTCTGCAGGATTGTCATCATTATTTAACGACCCCATAATCCAGTGGTGGAATTTAATTTTTTTACTACCAGTTCTGCGGGCGTGGCTTGGTGGGCGTGGCAGGGGTTTTGCTGGTTCTCCAAACTACTCAAAATTTACACTACCGGTTCTCCAGAACCTGCTGGATTTCACCCCTGCCATAATCCCTTGTGGGGTGGAGTCTGGGCAACTGAATGGAGCTGAGTGTTTACTGGCCAGATGCCCTTCCTGTCACCAGGGTGGAGTTTTGTTCAGCAGATCTATTCTCATTGTGCCCAGAGAGAGAAATATCCACCTCTGCCTAGGATTGAACTCACAGCCTCCTGAATGCGAGGCGAGAGCTCTACCTCTAGGCCACCGCACCACTCTTCTAACAGCTCTGCAGGATATTAGACAGAAAAAAAGCCACACATTTGGTCACTTGCTCCCTAATCGTTTTAACTAGAAATTTCAAGGACTACGTCAGTTGAGCATCAATTTTAAGAAGACAGCAGGGAAAGAAACCATTGTTTCCTCTGTCAAAATGTCCTGCCTAATAAGAGAGCCCAAATGTGTAAAAAACAACCCTTGAGATATAAAATGTAATAAAATATATCATTTTATTGAGTCCAAATAGAGAAAAGGGAATGGCAATAATGGCAATGACTGATGAGACACAAAGAAGGGTAATTAACCAGAAGTTTTGGAAGCTTTTCAGGATACGTACAAGACAAAGGCAGCGAATTTCCACAAAGTGATGCCCACTTGGGGCATAGAAAGCTGCCTTTGGGGTGTCCAACACTTTAAAGACTTCAACTCTAGCCGAGACTGTGGACTTCAACTCCCAGAATTCCTCAGTCAGCCATGCTGGCTAAAGAATTCTGGAAGTTGAAATCCACAAGTGGTACAGCTGCCAAGATTGGACACCCCTGCTCTAAAAATAAATAATAAAACAGTTCCCTTGGATCAAATTTGTTAGGAATATAATCTAACGGTTGGGTTGGCAATATATAAATCATGTAACAATGCTGTACCTGTTTCTTTAAATCATACTGTAAAATGTGATTGGCTGCTGTTTCCTCAATCGGCCATAAGAGGGAGCCAGAACGACTGTTAGCTCTCTGTTTGTTAGATGCTGGGCTGATCTGATCTGAGTGTTTTGGAAGCTGGCTGTTAGAAAGTGCCGTGAGCTATTGTAAGTTTTGCAACTGCTAGCAAACTTTGAGTACCGAACTGATTATATGATACTGGACTATGTTATTTGGATTATCCCTTAACTGAAAGACGTTGATGACTGACTGTCTTATCCGTGTATGACTTGGACTGTTTGATGGGCTCCGATACCTCTATTTCCACGAAAGTAAAAGCCTGTTTAAACTGCAGTGTCTCTGTATGCTGGTTTGTGTGTTCTCCAACACAACTCTCACAACGCTTCTCTGAAAGCACTCGCTCTCCCAACGGGGAGCTTACCTAACAAAACTCCACCCTCTGGGGACCTCCATATGCATCAGGAAACACACACACACACACACGCCCCCTAGCAGAGTGACCCACCTGCAGAAGGCAAATTTGGGCAGAACCACCTTCGTGATTTGGAGCCAGCTGTACATGAAAAGCTGGATTTCCTTACCTGAACGTGCTCTGGGTGATCAGCCCCACGCTCTGCACCCAGGGAGGTTTCCTCCAGCACCGGCTGCTTCTCAAAATAAGCCACCAGCAGGGACTTCAGCTGGCTGCTCCTCTCCTGGTCTGCGTGTTCACAGCACGAGGCGTAAGTAGGGAACGCCACACTGTGGAAAGGCAAACACACAAGGGAAAGTAAGAAGAGTGGAGGTCCAGCAGGATAGGAAGTCCTCGACTTACAACCGTCAGTGACCGTTCAAAGTTACAATGGCACTGGAAAACGTGATTGACGGCCAGGTTTAATATTTATGAGCACCCCCAGGGTCACGTGATCAACATTTGGATGTGTTGGCAACTGACTTGTTATTTATGACGGGCGCCGTGTCCCCGGATTGTGATGTGATTTCCTTTTGTGACCTTCTGCCAGCGAAGTCGATGGGGAAGCCAGATTCACTTAACAGCCCCAAATCTCCGCTGCTAAATGAGGCTTTCTTAAGTGAGGTTTGCCCCATTTTTACGGCCTTTCCTGCCACAGTTGTTAAGCGAATCGCTGCAGTTGTTAGTAACACGGATGCTAAGTGAATCTGACTTCCCCATCGACTTGGCTTGTCAGAAGGTGTAACCAAGAGGGATCGTGTGACCGTCATAAGTATGAGTCAGTGGCAAAGCGTGTGAATTTTAATCACCTGTCCATGGGGATGCTGCTACGGCCACCAGTATGTCGGTTGTTCTCACCTGAACTGCATGTCTCGAAGCCGGCGTGGGAGGAGTCACAGGTGGATATAATCACGGCCCATTTGCCCGGAGACAGAGGTAAATTTGAGGCCACTCCAGGGGTGGCTTCCTTCCTGCCAGTTCTAGCATCTTCTATAGAAGAGCTTCCACAAATCTACCATGCCGTTTAGAACCGGTTTCAGCTCCCTCCCCCACACCCGTCCGCACATCATCAAGATGAAGAGCCAGAGGAGGAATTCTGGGAGTTGAAGTCCACAAGTCTTAAAGTTGTCAACTTTGAACACCCCTGAGGTTTTTTTCCCCTAAAGGGTTAAGGGTGCAAGGGTCTTGTAACATGACAGCTTTAAGACTTGCACACTTCAATGCCAGAGTTCCTGAGCCAACATTTTGGTTGCTAACTGCCCACCTCTGAAAAGCCTGGAAGCAGGCTTGGAGCTGCCGGAGGGCTGCCTTTTCTCGACTGGTGACTCGCTGGTGCAGGAAGTCACCCACCCCGTCCAGCTCATCGTCACTGAGATCGCCGTAGGAGCGCAGGTGGAAGGAGAGCTCCCTGAACTCCACCAGGATCTCGCTCTTCCTGGAGCCTTGGGAACCTGAGCGGGGAGGGAAAAAACAGTGGACAAAGTCTCGGCATCCCCAGATCCCCCAGCAGGTTCTGGATCACGACCTCTCTCTCTCTGTGGGGGAAGATGTTCCCTGAAACACAGCCAACTGCCAGGCCCAAAGGCAACTGGGCTTTCTTGGGTTTCTCTTTGAAAACATTTCTCCTTCTCACCCAAGAAGCTTCTTCGGTTCTAACTTGACTAGTGGGGGATGGAAGGATTTATATTCTTTGCAGGTGTTTGATCATAGCACCCTGGATGTCGTTGGGGCCACTTGGGGGTTTATCTGTATCTTCAGGGTCACCTGAATCAAGAGTGCAAACGAGTCTGGAACAAGGGAGAAATGGCCCCACCACCACCAAGCCACGCCCAAAGAACTGGTAGTAAAAAAATAGATTTCACGCCTGGGACCTTCTTGGGACTGCTGAAAGGACCATGTTTGGTAAACAGGAGGTAAGTGGTGCCATTAGAACCAAGGTGGCGCAGTGGTTAGGGTGCAGTACTGCAGGGCACTTCAGCTGACTGTTATCTGCAGCTCGGCGGTTCAAATCTCACCGGCTCAAAGTTGACTCAGCCTTCCATCCTTCCGAGGTGGGTGAAATGAGGACCCAGACTGTGGGGGCGATATGCTGACTCTGTAAACTGCTTAGAGAGGGCTGAAAGCCCTATGAAGTGGTATATAAGTCTAACTGCTATTGCTATATCCCTCCCCTCTGTTGAGAGAGGGGCTGTTCAATTTCAACACAGATAATTTTGGGGAGTGTTTGGTGCTCTCTGAACTGGCTCTTTTTCTTGCAGATGTTTCATGACCCAAACTGAAATGATATCACCTAATTTGGGTCATGAAACATCTGCAAGAAAGCTCACAGAGCAACAAGGACTCCTCGTTTCAACCTGAGCTACAAATAATCCCCTTTATTGATACATAATTTTAACGCAGACATTCCATTCCCCACCAGTCAGTTAGAACTGAAGCTTCTTGGATGAAACATTTCCAGGTGAAAAAAAACCCCAGAAAGTCCAGTTGCCTTTTGGAAAAAGTCCCTTTGGGACCACCATGAACTGGATTGAGAATCTCCGCAGACATTTCACAAAGGAGACCTCTAGGGCTGAAGAGGGAAGGGGCGATTCCAACTGCTATGCTGAGGCTCTGCTTTTCTGGGACGTGACAGAGAAGTAGCTCAGATTAAAAACCTCCCCAAACACAGCCCCCCTGCCCTCCCGGCACACCCGTTGACCAAGCTCCCCACTGCCTTACCGCTCTGCCAAGGGGTGTTCCATTGCAGCTGTCGTAGGGCGCGTTTGACTGGCAGCACCTCCCAGCCCATGGAATCAGCCAGTGCAATGACATCGAACTCCACAGAGCTGGCCTGGGTAGCTTTGACCCCTTTCAGGCGCTGCTGGGCCAAGCAGACCGCGAGTGGGGGGCACCTGGAGGCAGGGAGAGACAGCAAGGAAGGAGTTAAAGCTCTTTGCTTATCAACCATACTTGGCTACAGGAAATGAAACAAGCCGATACCTTTTCTATGCTGTGTTTCCCCGAAAATAAGAGCTTACCGGGAAAAAAACACGATTTTTCAGGATGCTCGTAATATAAGCCCTACTTAAAAAATAAGCCCTAGTTAAGATCCTCAGCCAGACAAACACATTTAGAATAGAATAGAATAACACAGTTGGAAAAGGGACCTTGGAGGTCTTCTAGTCCAACCCCCTGCCTAGGCAAGGCAGTGTGGTATAGGGATACCACACAGACAAATGGCTATCCAACATCTTAAAGACTTCCAGTGTTGGGGCATTCACAATTTCTGGAGGTAAGCTGTTCCACTTATTGTTTGTTCTAACTGTCAGGAAATTTCTTCTCAGTTCTAAGTTGCTTCTCTCCTTGATTAGTTTCCACCCATTGCTTCTTGTTCTGCCCTCAGGTGCCTTGGAGAATACTTTGACTCCCTCTTCTTTGTGGCAATGCCTGAGATATTGGAAGACTGCTATCATGTCTCCCCTAGTCCTTCTTTCCATTAAACTAGACATACCCAAATCCTGCAACCGTTCTTCATATGTTTTAGCCTCCAGTCCCCTAATCCTCTTTGTTGCTCTTCTCTGCACTCTTTCCAGAGTCTCCACATCTTTTCTACATCATGGTGACCAAAACTGAATGCCGTATTCCAAGTGTGACCTTCCCAAGGTCTTATAAAGTGGTATTAACACTTCATGGGATCTTGATTCTCTCCCTCTGTTGATGCAGCCTAGAACTGTGTTGGCTTTTTTGGCAGCCCTGCTCTAATGCATCTTTTTGGGGCAAGAATTAATATAAGACCTGGTCTTATTTTGGGGGAAATTCGGCACCTGCCTCTGTGAAGGAGATGGGCGGTTTCTAAATCAGACCAATAAAATAATAAACACGGCAACCTGCAAACCCCAATATTGGTTTATATAACTTATATACAGGTGGTCCTCAATTTACAACCGTTTGTTCAGTGACTGTTCAAAGTTACAACAGCACTGCAAAAAGTGACCTGTGACCGTTTTTCACACTTACGACCGTTGCAGCATCCCCTGGTCACTTGATGAAAATTTGGACGCTTGGCAACGGACTGATATGTGAGCTCCCTTTTGTGACCTGACAAGCGAAGTCAATGGGGAAACCAGTTTCTAACTTAACAACAGCAGTAAATCACTTAACAACTTTGGCAAGAAAGGTCGTAAAATGGGATCAAAGCTCACTTAATGACTGTCTTGCTTAGCAACAGAGATTTGGGGCTGCATTGTGGTTGTGAGCTGAAGACAATCTGTACTGGATTTGAGCCAACAGCTGTGAAGGAGCCTTGTTTCTCAATTTCCTCTTACTGGCCTGGTCCTTTCCCTCCCTCCCTCCCTCCCTTTCCTTCCCTCCCTCCCTCCCTCACCTTCGAGAAACCGTCTGCAGCTGCTGAGGGCCTTTGTAGCACGAAACCCGGCATGAGGAGTACGTGGGGTGCAGCAGCTCCACCCAGTGAGAGGGGTGCAGCTCCAGGTAGCACAGAAGCGTCTCTATGCCTGGGGGGGGAAACCACTTTCAGTTAAGTGGATAAGGACACAAGGCTTACCAGGTCAATTCGAGAAGATTCTTGCTGGTGCTTCCCGTTCATGTTTTGGAAACATTCCCCACCCACCCCCACCTCCAAATCCAACTTCCACAATCAGACCTGTGCCATCTGTGGACAAAGGGGCTTAGACACACTTTTGTTTTGCCCAGAAAATACGCTTTTAAAAATCAAGCATTGGGAAACCTGCCCCCTCTGCTGAAGATGGATCAAGGTCTGCATCCCTTGAGCTTCGGGTCGTAAAGAATCCTATAGTTAAAAAAAAATCTTTTCCCAGGTTGCTTCTATTCCAAAACCAAGCTGGAAACCAATTTGGACTTATGCCGAAAGCTTAGGACAACGGAAAACCAGCTAGATTTAAAATAGAATAGCAGAGTTGGAAGGGACCTTGGAGGTCTTCTAGCCCAACCCCCTGCTCAGGCAGGAAACCCTACACCACTTCAGACAAATGGCTATCTGACATCTTCTTCAAAACCTCCAGTGTTGGAGCGTTCACAACTTCTGGGGGCAATGCTGTTCCACTGATTATTTGTTCTCATTGTCAGGAAATTGTTCTAGGTTGCTTCTCTCCTTGATTTGTTTCCATCCATTGCTTCTTGTCCTCCCCCCCCCTTCCGGTGTTTTGGAAAACAGCTTGACTTTGAGAAGCCACAATGTTTCCCCGGCATCTTAAGAGCCAAGGTGGCGCAGTGGTTAGAGTGCAGCACTGCAGGCTACTTCAGCTGACTGCAGTTCAGCAGTTCGGCTGTTCTAATCTCACCGGCTCAAGGTTGACTCAGCCTTCCATCCTTCCGAGGTGGGTAAAATGAGGACCCAGATTGTTGTTGGGGGCGATATGCTGACTCTGCAAACCGCTTAGAGAGGGCTGAAAGCCCTATGAAGCGGAATATAAGTTTAACTTGCTATTGCTATTATTAAATACCGTCCAGTATTTCTCCCGAATCAAATTTGGATTCTTTAGATAAGGAAGAAATTGAGGCAGTAGCAATAAGCAAGGAAGATTCAGAAAACCTCTTCAACTCTTTCTTCTTACCAAGCCATTCTGAATAGCCAGAGGTTTTTTGAAATTTTATTTTTATTTTAGATTTCCTACCCCGCCTTTATTATTTATATAAATAGCTCAAGGCAGCATAATATTTCTTCCGCCCCCTATTTTTCCCACAACAACCCTGGGAGGGGGAGGGCTAAGAGAGGACTGTCCCAAAGTACCCAGCTGACTTTTGTGCCTCAAGAGGACTAGAACTCCTGGCTTCTAGCCTGATGCATTAACCCAGTTTCTCAACCTTGGCAACTTGAAGATGTCTGGACTTCAACTCCCAGAATTCCCCAGCCAGCGAATGCACTGAAACACTGCCTTAACCACTAGACCCAACCACCAGACAACCCCCTTGCTTCCTTCCTTCTAGTTTTATTTTATATTTGAAGGTTCAGGAAGACAGTTGTCAACTCTTGGTTCTTAACACCAGAGGCCCCCACCTTCTTCTCGGAGGTCCAGCGCTTCCACCGTCTGTTGAATAGGGATGGCTCTCTCGTGTCTATAGCAGATTCGCGACGGTGACTGTTCTGGGTCAGGGGCCTTTTCTGGACTTCCTTCTAGGGCAGTGAGCATCTCTGCATCCTCCACTTCACAGCCCTGGGGATTAAAAATGCTTGGTCATATCCAAGAGTTACGGGGTGGGCCAGAGCAGGGGTGAAATTCAGCAGGTTCTGGAGAATCAGTAGCAGAAATTTTGAGTAGTTTGGAGAACCGGCAAATACCACCTCTGGCTGGCCCCAGAGTGGGGGTGGAAATGGGGATTTTGAAGTATCCTTCCCCTGCCAGGCCCACCAAGCCATGCTCACCGAACCGGTGGTAATAAAATTTGAATTTCACCACTGGGGAAAAGGCTAAAGTTCTCATCTCAACTCTTTATCACCAAGTGATGGGGCTAACCAGGGGGGGGGGGGAGGAGGAGGAGGAGGAGGAGGAGGAGGAGGAACATTGGGCATGGACATGTGCTGACCTGCTTCATAATTGCCATGACTCACCACCATAATTCTAGGTGCAATTACAATCGTACAAGCCGAGAGCTGCCTGCATATTCAACCATGCTGGTTCTCCTGAGGAGCAGCTTTCAATGTGGTCTCCAACTAATTGTCCTCTCCTACACCTGCTGATTTCTCTTTCCTAATATTTCATGTGATCTTGATACTAGGATAGAATAACAGAGTTGGAAGGGACCTTGGAGGTCTTCTAGTCCAACCCACTGCTCAGGCAGGAGAGCCTATACCACTTCAGACAAATGTCTGTCCAATCTTTTAAAAACCTCCAGTGATAGTAAAAGAGAATTTGACAACTAGACAGATTCTTTGGGTATTAAAAGTTTCTTTACCATGTGGAATGGGAAAAAGGAAATGATTACCCTTAAGATTAGTTGTTCTGCTTGCTTCACCTAACTAAAAGAAATGAAACAGGATATTGGTACCAATACCCCCTGTGGGGAGGTAAATGAGTAATGAATGTCATGTCTCTGTTTTGGGAGATTGTGTACGAGGCCTACATGACACAGGAAAGGGGTCTACGTGACAGAGGAAGGCCAGGTACTTTGGGATGATCAATAAGTTGTCTAAGAGTATAAAAGACTGTAAACAACTGCCATTCGGGGTTCAGGTTTTGCTCCTGAACCTTTGCACAAATAAACCTTTCCCTTTGACAAAGAGCTGGTCTTGTCTCATTTTCTGCTACAATAGAGGTATAGCCTTTATTGGCATTGTATAAAAAATGGCAACGAAATTGGCTAACACCAATGGTGTTAACCACTGTGATGGAGCACTCACCACTTCTGGAGGCACCTTCTGTTCCACCGGTTAATTGTTCTCACTGTTAGGAAATTTCTCCTCAGTTCTAAGTTGCTTCTCTCCCTGATTAGTTTCCATCTCTTCCCTTGAGGTGCTTTGCATAAAAAGCTGAGCCCTTCTTCTCTGGGGTAGCCCCTCAAATTTTGGAAGACTGCTAACATGTCACCCCTGGTCCTGCTTTTCTTTATTTAGGCTACCCAATTCCGGCAACTGTTCTTTGTTATGTTTTAAGCTCCAAGCCTCACCTTGTTGAGTTCCTTCTGCTTCTGGTGAAGCTCTTGGCATCTGCAACGTGGGAAAACCGTCTGCACAAGCCTTTTGATGGTGAAGGCGTCAACCATGTCTGCGTAAATATGGCGCCTCAGTTCATGCAAATCCTCACCCTGGCAAGGAGAAGGCCAATTTTGTGAATGACAGAAAAATAGGCATTACTTTTATATATTACCTAGGCCCATGCATGACTGTATCACTTCCTCCTCCTTCCCTGAAATATATAAATATGAGTGCCTCTATTTATTTGCAGGAATCCCTCGCATTATTTTTTGGGAGGGATTTCCTCCAGTGTGTACTGTTCAATAAATAAAATATTGCAGTGAGATTCGATTATCGGTTTTGGGGTTCTGCGTTTCATTTCACAAGATGCAAGTTCCTCCACAAGCATGTTAAGACATAATAGAATAGCAGAGTTGGATGGGACCTTGGAGGTCTTCTAGTCCAACCCCCTGCTCAGGCAGGAAGCCCTATAACATGTCATACAAGTGGCGGTCCAGTCTCTTCAGTGATGGAGCATCCACAACTTCTGGAATCAACTTCTGTTCCACTGATTAATTGTTCTAACTGTCAGGTAATTTCTCCTCAGCTCTAAGTTGCTTCTCTCCTTGATTAGTTTCCACCCATTGCTTCTTGTCCTGCCCTCAGGTGCTTTGGAGAATAGCTTGACTCTCTCTTCTTTGGGGCAGCCCTTCAAATATTGGGAGTCCCACCCACCCACCCTCAAATAAACCAGCCACACACCTGTGGCTGATTTTCAAGCTGAAGTTGTTCTCTGAATAAACTCCTCGGAATGAACTGTACTTTACCTCCGGGTTGAGGAAGAGATGACACTGGGCAGGTTGGCCATCCCTCCCAGCTCGCCCGATCTCCTGCACGTAGCTCTCAAAGTTCTTGGGCATGTTGTAATGCACAACCCCGCGCACATCCGACTTGTCCAAGCCCATCCCAAAGGCCACCGTGGCCACCACCACTCGCAACTCGCCAGACATGAAGTTTTTCTGCACGCGTCGGCGTTCGTGGGCCGTCAAGCCGGCGTGGTAGGCGTCGGCCACCCATTTCAGAGGGCGACGGAGGCTCTTTTTAGCTGTGGGGGAACGAGGGGGAGAATGAAGGGGAGCCGCACTGCAAGACTGGCAGCCACACAAACAGCCACTTGTTTCAAGGGTCCAAAAGGACTGGCCAGGAAAAAAGCCTGTTCCAGAAGCAGAGATTTCATGTCTGTTTAGCTGGGCTTTAATTCTGGAATTAAATTTAAAAGAATTTAATTCTTTTTTGAGAAAAAGAGGCGCTGAGTGGGCTCATGCTCTGGCATCATTTTGGCAGCAGGCAAAGGTATGCAGATAGGCCTCGACTTATAATCTTTCGTTTAGTGACCGTTCAAAGTTACAATGGCACTGAACAGAGTGACTTAGGACCGATTTTTTCACAGGGCCCAATGCAGCATTCCTACAGTCACATGATCAAAATTTGGAGGCTCGGTAAATAACTCACATTTATGACGGGAGGTCACCTGATTTCCCTTTGGAGACCTTCGGCAAGCAAAGTCAGTGGGAAAGCCAGATTCACTTAACAACCATGCAGCTCACTTAACAACCATGCGGCTAACTTAACGTATTTTCAGACTATACCAAGATTTCAAAGAGGTAAGTAAGAAAAAAATTTTTTGTCCTCCCTGGCCCCCAGGAGCAGGGCTTTAGCAGGGCTGGGGGAAGACAAAAACTCCCATTTTTGTGAAAAATGAGCAGAAAATATGCCGTTTTTGTAAATACAAGGGCATTTTTGCCTCCCCCAGCCCTGCTGAAGTCCGCAGAGTGCAGCTGGGAGAAGACAAAAATGCAATTTTTGCAAAAAATGGCCCGTTTTTCGCAAAAATGGGATGTGGGGGTGGAGCTTCAGGAGGCCCAAAATGGCTGTATTCGATGTATAAGACGCACCAACATTTCCACGCTCTTTTGGGGGTGAGGGTGCATCTTATACTCTGAAAAATATGGTAATAACTGTGACTCACTTAACAACTGTGGCAAGAAATGCTGTAAGATGGGGCAAAGCTTACTGTAACAACTGTCTTGCTTAGCAATGGGAAAACATTGAACTCAACAGTGGTCATAAATCAGGGACAAAAAGAAGAAGGGAGTTTCTGCCACATCCCTTATTCCCTCCGCGGCTGTTGCCCAGGCCAGTTCTGCCCATAAACCCCCAGTCAACAACTTACCTTTGGCTTTCTTCCTCCTTCCGGGGAGAGGCTCCTCCCCCTCCGGCTCTTCTTCACAGAGGGGGTCTCTCAGCTTCACCCCCTGTAAACACGTGCGGATGAAGGCTGCAATCCGCGCCGTCTCTTCCCGGCGGGTGCAGTACACAATGATGGAGTCCAGGCTTCCAAACCTTTCCCCTTGCAGCAAACGTACGAGAGCCTGCAACAATGAGCATTTTTTTTCCCAACAGGGATTCAGAACTGTTTTCCTGGCTACCTTAGGAAAAGAGGCTGCTGTCGTTTGCAAGGAAATAACACCCAGCTGCAACACATTTCCTACCTAGGGAATTGTTTGTGGCCTTCTCAGCCTGATTTTCTTCTCAGTTCTAGGAGTTGATCCCAAACAAATCCCAAAAGTGCTTTTTCAGCTTTTTGGAAGACAGCAAAATCCACATTTTGGACAGAGAGAGGAACTCTGGTTTGAATGAGGGGGTCAAAAAGGCCATCTGTGTCTGTGATGGCAAACCTATTGGCACGTGTGCCAGAAGTGGCACGCAGAGCCATCGCCCCGTTGCTCTTCTGGGTTCCAACACGCACATGCGTGGTGCTCTTCACATGCAAGGGAGTGTCAGACACCAGAAGAGCAACTCCCTGGCACACATGCCAGGAAGCTGAGCTTCTGGTTTTTGGCATGTGCATGCGCCCCAGCCAGCTGGTCTTCGTGCGCCCATTCATGGCAGAAATCAGAAGGCCATATGACCAGTGCACAGGAATGCAGATGCATGCCGGGAAACTGCTCTCCTGGTTTCCGGCACTCCCCCACGCTCCCATTTCGGCAAAGGTTTGCCAACACTGATCTACCTCATGGCTCCTCTTTCAACAGAGGAGGAGAGACAAGGCCTCATCTATCCAGTCTTTTCAGCAGTTCCAAGAAGGCCCCACGCTCATTTGCTCAACTCAGGTGACCCTGAGGAGACAGAGAAGCCTCCAGGTAGCCTCAACGGCCATCTAAAAGAATGCAAAGGACCAGCTCCCTGCAAAGAATATAAACCCTTCCCTTCCCCACCATCCAGTCAGAGGCGGAGAAGCTCCTTGGATGAGAAGCAAAGCCAGAAGGTCCAGTTGCCTCTTGGGAAAAGCACCTTTGGGACAACCCTGACCTGGATGACTGGGAATCTCCAGAGGCATCCCAAACAAATTCTCCCACAGCAGTGGATTTCTGAACGCAGAGAGATCCATCCCAGAATTCTGGGTATGAATACTGGGAAAGCACTCTAAAGCAGGGGTAGTCAACCTTTTTATACCTACCTCCCACTTTTGTATCTCTGTTAGTAGTAAAATTTTCTAACCGCCCACCAATTCCACAGTAATGGTGATTTTATGAAAACCTAATGAAAATGTTTTTAAATAATGCTATGAATTTTTTTTAAAAAGTCAATTAAATTTTTAAAAAAGGAAAGTGCTTCAGTATCGGACAAAACCCCTACCGCCCACCATGAAAGCTGGAACACCCACTAGTGGGCGGTAGGGACCAGGTTGACTACCACTGGTCTAAAGCGTAGCACCTTCTGGATACAAACCACAGGAGAGCCTGTTGGTGGAGAAAACCAGTTTTCTTAGTAAAAGCTTAAAATTCCATCTTCTGGTGAGTTTCTGGAAGACAGGCTCAACGTACACATCTGGCAAAGTTCTTAAAAGAAGACTCCCACCCACCTCCCAACGGCTCTCTTATATGGAAACATCTGGCTGGGCTCCAGGCTTACCTGATCCTTGTCTCTGTCTGTAGAGATAGAGAGACACAAGTTTGGAGGAACTGAAACGGAACGCACAGCCAGCCCTTCGCCCTCTGGGATGCCCAAGTGATGGGCCACATCCTGTGCCGTTGAAACAGTGGCGGTTGCTGTCAGGCCTAAGAAACACCGCACACCCAAGCGTTCTCGAAGAACCTGTCGGGAAAGAAATGGTGAAGGTCATCTAATTTGGAAAGCACAAGAAGCCGAGTCTCTTCCAGCCGTGGGCTTATGTGTGCCCAGCTGGAGAAATAAAAATGCTGCCCTCACCTCAAACTTGCATACACATTTACACTTTGTGTTTTGTTCTTCCCAACTGCGAGAGGAAAGTTTTGATGAGAGAGGGAGGGAGGGAGGGAGGAAGGAAGGGAGAGTGGGACAGAAAGCATGAGTGAGAGAGAGAAAGAAAGGAAAGAAAGAAAGAGAGAGAGACAGAGACAGAAGGAAGGAAGGAAGGAAGGAAGGAGAGAGAGAGAGAGAGAGACCCTCAGTACCTTACAGAGCCGGAGGTAGCAAGGGCGGAAGTTATGCGACCACTCGGACAGACAGTGGACTTCATCGATACAGGCAAAAGCCACAGGGGGCAGCTGGTCGGCGGGAGGGAGGCAGCTGCTGCTGGAGAGGCCTCCTCCAACCAACGCCTCGGGGGAGAGCAGGAGCACCTGGACTTTCCCGGTCTTTACCTGTAAGAAGACAACTTCGGTTGGTCAGGAACACGGGCTTTCTGTCAGATCTGCCCTCTTTGGCTTTGCTTGGCATCCTGTCATAGATTGTTAGGGGGGCAGCAGGGGACAGGAAGGAGGCAATTGGCATGTGGAGAGTAGAGAAGTGTGTGTGTGCGTGCGTGTGTGTGTGTGTGTGTGAGAGAGAGAGATAGGCTTGATAGAAACCAGGGGTCTTCGAGGACACCTAGTCTGAGAAAAGAATGCAAATGGCAACAGGTGACCCCAAACATTGAGCTGCTCCCCAGCACACAGAGATGGAGAGTCAAGGGAGGAGGGCCAGGGAGGAGGAGAAAAAATGTAGTGCTTTGCTTGGGAACTTTAGATCTGGCCTTGCTTTCACTGCAACCAGCAATCCTTCGTAAAAGAGCCTATGACTAAGTGGAGTCGAGGGTCTTTCTTTCCTAGGGACCTAGCTGGGGAAGGTCTGACACTTTCATTGCAACCCTGCTCAGTGTTGGACATTCAACCACAGCCTTGTTGAGCAGGAGGACTGAGAATATCTATGTTAGCCCACGTTCTCGTAAACAAGTGGACACCCCGAAACAATTACAATTATGGTTACAACAATTGTTGTAATTGTAGTTACAAAAGAGTATTTCACTGCAACTGAGAAAAAAATGACTTATAACTGTGTTTTTTTTACATCGTTGCAACATCCCCATGGTTATGTGACCCAAATTCATACACTTGGCCATGGACTCATATTTATGACGGTTGCAGTCACGTGATCCCCTTTGGCGGATCTTCTGACAAGCAAAGTCAATGGGGAAGCCAGATTCACTTAACAACCACGTTAACTAATATAACAACAATTATATTAACAATTAACAATTGCTGCAAGAAAAGTCATGCAGTAGGGCAAAACTGTCTCACTTAGCATCAGCAATGTTGGGCTGATGCCAACTTACTGCTTAAGTTCAAAACTGGAGGCTGGCAGGACCCCAATATACCTAACGCCACCCCCCAACTGAGGCTACAAATCCCACAATTAGGGGCTTTGTGGGGCAGTATAATCTGGAGGATCCTACTAAAGACAGTTCTCGGTGACCCCAAGGCATGCAGATGGCTCACCCGCTCCATGGCAGCCTCCCGCTGGGCCTTCGACATGCCGGAGTGGACGCAGACCGCTTTCAAGCACTGAGGGAGGCCAGAGACCTGCAAGGAATACAGAATGTGCCTCATTCAGAGTTGGAGCTTCCAGCAACCTCTCCAGAAAACGAACAGGAGCCAAGTCCCTGCTGCTTTTCCCATTGCCGCGATTTTGGCTCCAGAAGAAATGCTGAATGGTGCATTTTGGCCCTGGCTCACCTGTGCCAGCACAAGGGAGCGAGCCATGGTGCAGAGAGTCTAGGATAACGTGGCATGGCCAACTCGGCACCGGACAAGAGTTACACTAGTATGGAAGGAATGGTGGAATAGGATCCCTACTCCCCTCCAGGGGGAAAAGATGTTCCAACGGTGGCCCTGCAGAGAAGGCTCTTCTCCCAGACCCTGCCAGCTGGAATCCCTGGACCAATGGGGTGCGCAGCATGCCTCCTCTGTCAGTGCGGATGGGGTGGGCCACTCCCAGTGGGGTGGGGCGGCTCCTTGAGTCACCCGGACCGCATGCCAGGCAAGGCTTGAAAGAGGGTGGACAATTTGGGGCGTTTCCTGGCCTCAAAGCTCTTGCTCAAAGAGCAGGTGGCAGCTGTGACCAGGAAGGCCTACATCTGGTATGCCAGTTGCGCCCTTTCCCAGATCGGGGGCTTCTCAGATGGTCAGTTATGCCCTGGCCACCTCACAGCTCTCTACATGGGGCCACCCTTAGCAATAGCAGTTAGACTTATATACCACTTCATAGGGCTTTCAGCCCTCTCTAAGCGGTTTACAGAGTCAGCATATATCGCCCCCAACAACAATCTGGGTCCTCATTTCACCCACCTCGGAAGGATGGAAGGCTGAGTCAACCTTGAGCCGGTGAGATTAGAACCGCCGAACTGCAGATAAGTCAGCTGAAGTGGCCTGCAGTACTGTTACCCTAACCACTGCGCCACCTCGGCTCTTAAGCCCTTGAAGACCACCTAGAACTGTGATGGCGAACCTATGGCACGCATGCCAGAGGTGGCACGCAGAGCCCTCTCTATGGGCACGTGTTCCGTTGCCAGCTGCTCCTCTGGTTTCCAGCAGCTGGTCTTCACGGGCACGGGAGCGCCAGAAAATGGCTGAAAACGGCCTGAAAAACAGCCCGAAAACGTCCCGAGAACGGCCAAAAAAAGCAGGCATGTGCATGTTGGCCAGCTGGCCTGGGTTTCTGGCTCTCCAGCACATGCACATGAGTTCTGGTTTGGGCACTGACCTAGAAGCTCCAACTGGTTCACAACGCAGCACCGCATGCAGTGAGGGAAGACCTCTGAACTGCACGGGTTGCTGGTTTGCTTCCGAGCACACGGTTCATTCATTTCATTTCATTTATTAAATTTCTATGCCGCCCAATCTCGGAGGACTCCGGGCGGCTTAGAGAAATGAAAAAAGAATTAAAAAGAATTATTAAAAACAATGGGACACAACAAGCTAAAAAGGGAACAGAACAAACATTCAATCAGGAGGGAGCTGGACCTCAATCAAGGGGTCAACAGCCCCAAGCCTGCCGGAAAAGCCAGGTTTTGATAGCTTTTCGGAAGGCCATGAGAGTGGGTAGGGCCCAGATCTCAGGGGGCAGCTCATTCTACAGGGCCGGAGCGGCAACAGAGAAGGCCCTACTCCTAGGCGTCGCCAGCCGGCATTGTCCCGCTGACGGCACCTGGAGAAGGCCCCAACCTGTGCGATCTTATTGGTCTGAGGGAGGTATGTGGCAGAAGACGGTCTCGCAGATACCCGGGTCCTAGGCCATGTAGGGCTTTAAAGGTGACGACCAGCACCGATTCAAGGTGTCACCCTACAGCCTCCCCCACCCCCCACCCCCCAGCTGCCAACCCAAGGGCACATCCCAGCTTACTTGGTCGTCCATCAGCGACACCAAAGGGGAGATCACCAAAGCCACACAGGGGGACCGTCTGCTGTAGAGATAGGCAGGGAGCTGGTAGCAGAGAGATTTCCCCATCCCTGTTGACAAGACCACCAAGGTGGAGAGCCCTGCGAGAGAATGAAGCCGGCAGAGAGTCAGCCCCAGAACATTCCCCGGTGCTGGCACTCGCACAGAAATTGCAGTGCTAGAAGGCACCTCAAAGGACATCTAGCCCACCCCCCGGTTCAGTGCAAGATTCATTACAACCGCTAAGAGCAGAGGATCGCTGAATTTCTATACATGAAGACCTTCAGGGAAAAAATCTCCCCAACTACACGTGGTAGCCTGTTTCACTGACTGACCGGCCGTGCCTTTAAAATATGCAGCCTAGATCTACATTGCTGAAGATTAAAAAGGGTTCCAAGCGATCTTGTGAATGCAAGAAGAGGGAAATATTTCTCCAGATTGCCAGAAAACAAAACAATAGGTCCCTTTCTGACAGTTCCAGAGCGCCTGTCAGTTCAAGTGTTGCTGGTAGGGAACTTCCCAGAGTGATCCTGGAGGGCAAGTCAGTCTAAAAGAGAGTTTCCCAAGAATCTGCGCCCATCCAATTTGATCCAGCAGACTGGGAATCTGCAGATCCCATCAGCCACAGAGCGTCACCTGACAGTGACTAGAAGATGGGCCTTTTCTGCCCCTGCTCTGTGGAATATCCTCCCCTCGGAGATCAGAATGACCCCCAACTCTGATGGCCTTTTGTGAGGCTCTTAAAACCTGGCTGTATTCCCACGCCTGGGGCCCTGAATGGATTTAGATCCCCGTTTCCCGAGTTTACCATTTACTGCCTAACTATCTCGGCTAGTGTATGTATTTATTTTGGATGTTTTTATTGTTCTTAAAATGCTTCTTTATTGTTTTAGGTTTTTTTAAAATAATTTTGGGATTGTGAGCCACCTATTGATTTGAGATGGGCAGCTATAGAAATTGAAAATACATGAAAGTATGAATGAACGAGTTGAGATGCACAGTGCCTATTCATATACTAGAGCAGACATGGCAGAAAACAGATTTCATCCGATGTCTGGGTGGAAGGGATTGGGGAATAGGGCCAGGTCTTGCTCAGAATAGCAGGGGAGGTACCACACCACAATATACTTCTCCTTTTATTCATTTTTGCAACACAGAGTCGTACTTCATAACACAACATGTGCATTTTCTCTAGGCCCCATTGAGGAGTGTTCTCAATAGACAGGAGGGAGCTTCTGATAAGATGGAAACTCACCACGGGGCAGGCCTAACTTCTCTCCTGTGTAGTGACACCAGCATTCCAGGAAAAAAGGGAGATGCTTTTTGTGCCCATCAATGCCAGTGTTACCCCACCAGACTCTGTCAGGAGACTAGGACAAACCAAAGTCAACCAACAGCCACCTAGCAATAGCAATAGCCGTTAGACTTATATACCGCTTCATAGGGCTTTCAGCCCTCTCTAAGCAGGAAGGCTGAGTCAACCCTGAGCCGGTGAGATTTGAACAGCCGAACTGCAGAACTGCAGTCAGCTGAAGTGGCCTGCAGTGCTGCATTTAACCACTGCGTCACCTGGGCACCTGCTGGTTCTTCTTGTCAGAAGGCTTGCCAGAAATACCTGGCCACCCCGAACAAGTGATGATCCAAGTAAGTGGAAGGGTTCGTTTCTTTACGCCTTACCTGAAAGTATCCTCATCACTGCGGTTTCCTGTCCTGGCCGGAAGGAAGTATAGCCCAGGTCAGCCAGTGCTCGGAACACTTCAGGAGGCGTATCTGGACAAGACACAGGGCACAACCTCAGTTGGGAATGCCCGTCCCCAGGGAAGACTCAGCAGGAAGAGCTGAACAAAGAGACCCTCCATACACCTTCAACTGAACTCTGTTGCCATGTCGTCTATAAAGATACGAACTCTGTACAAAAGATTCCAGATTCTGAAGAACTGGAAGTTTAGGAGGGCAATTGAGAACGTCAAAGCTGCCTCTATTAGCATACATGCCTTCTACGTTTCTCGGAATAACAACAACAACAGAAGAATAACAGAATAACAGAGTTGGAAGGGGCTTTAGAGGTCTTCTAGTCCAGTGTTTCTCAACCTTGGCGACTTTAAGTCCTGTGGACTTCAACTTGGATTCTGGGAGTTGAAGTCCACAAGACTTAAAGTCGCCAAGGTTGAGAAACACTGTTCTAGTCCAACCCTCTGATCAGACAGGAAACCTTATACCATTTCAGACAAATAGTTGTCCAATCTCTTCATAAAAGCCTCCATTGCTGGAGCATTCACAACTTCTGGAGGCAGGTTGTTCCACTGATTAATTGTTCTCATTGTCAGGAAATTTCTCCTTAATTCCAGGTTGCTCCTCTCCTTGATTAGTTTCCATCTGTTGCTTCTTGTCCTGCCTTGAGGGCCTTCGGAGAATAGGTAGATCCCCTCTTCCTTGTGGCAGCCCCTCAAATATTGGAACACTGCTGTCATATCACCCCTACTCCTCCTTTTCACCAGACATGCCTAATCCCTGCAACCGTTTTCCAAAGGTTTTAGCCTTCCTCCAGAATTTGTGTTCCTCACATCCCGAATCTTACCTCTCACCTTCTTATCTGGCCCCAATTTGTAGAAAGGCTCTACCGGTGCAGGTGGGGTGAACGTTTCGGGTGCAGGCCTTCCTATTTGCAGGTAGCTTTCTTCCCGAGCAGACTGCTCCGGGGTTTCTTGGCTGGTCTCCCTCTTGGCTGAGAAAGGAGAATTGACGTAGGAATTCTTGTCCAGGGAGCGTTGTGATTAATAGCCTTAACAGCAACCCACCTCAACCTCATGGAGATGCTATGCCTCATATCTCCTGGTGTGACACAACCCAGAAACGATTCCAAAAGCAGATGCTCCAGCATGGCGGAGCATGGTAGGTCTTGTCCCTTACTTGAAATTTTTGTGTAAGTTGTATTGGTCATCTCAGCCACTTCCTCCAGAGTTAACAAGGGTACTTCCTCTTCAGCAGCACAGCTCTTGTCCTCCGGCTGGGCATCGGTAGCAGGGAGTCGAGCTGTATGGACAACACCAAAGGAATGCAAATAACGTTTTCTGTTACTGTAGCTCGGTGACTGTAGCAATAGCAATAGCAGTTATATTTATATACCACTTTACAATGCTTTACCGCCCTAAGTGGTATACACAGTCAGCTTCTTGCCCCCAATAATCTGGCTCCTCGTTTTACCAACCTCGGAAAGACGGAAGGCTGAATCAACCTTGAACCTGGTGAAATTCGAACTGCCAAATTGCAGGCAGCCAGCAGTCAGCAGAAGTAGCCTGCAGGACTGCTCCACATGGAAGTGTCAATGCTGCCATTCTGCTTCGTCCCATTACTGCTTCGCTGATGCCAGGCTGCCATGAACCATGATTAGGGGGCAGCTGTTGTGGGGGCAGGGGGAGGGAAGATTAAAAAAAAGAAACCACTCCACGCACCCACCAGAGACATCGGCTGAGCAACCCCAAGGCCACAACCCTGGGAACGGAATGCAGATGCCGAGCTCACCAAGCACCAGGACTGTTACCAAAACAATATGTTTGAATTCTATTGGACACCAGGGAGATAAGGGGAAGGACTTGGGAAAAGGGAAAGTAAGTAGGCAGCTTTAGCAGAGGAAACCTCAGATCTGGCTTTTTCTATTTTGTAACCACTTGGCTTTAGTAAAAATAGACCTTTCACTATAAATGCAGTGGAAGGCTCTTCTTTTCTAAATGTCCAGGTGATAACAAGCCCAACAGCATGTTTCTGTTATGTTTATTTTGGTTTTGATAATTCTGTCAATGCTACTGATTAAGCCTAATTAAAATTGGGAAATTGACCTTGAGAAATATTTAATCCATGTACAGGAATGGCTCTCTGTTCAGCTAATATGTTCAGAACAATTTGATTATTCTCTGAAATGCATTAATCAGCGGAATCGGGAAAGAAAAATGGGAAATTATTGGCTCACACTAAAGCAAGAAAAGCAATACAATTTTACATCTGGAATTCAAGCCAACAATAGTCAGTTACGCAATGAAACAGAGGTTATTAATTACCAGTTTAATTATTTTAATGCTCAGTTACATTAAGATAAGACATGTGTAACTGTATGGTAAACAATTAATTTACTGGGAAATGCTGAACTGGAAGAAATCTCTCAGGATGATTTAAAAACGCATGACAGAACCAATTATACTGCCAGAAATAATGGTAGAAATTTAACACTAAAACAATAAAATCTATGGAACTTGTGAAAGCACTGGTTGCAGTAAATTCATACCAATAGGTTTTTTTCTTATCCTTTTTTCTAAGAATAAGGTTTTCCTTTTTCTAACAAAAAGGTTTTTCCTCTCATGTTTATTTTAATTACCACCAATGTACATACCGGTAGATTTGTTTTTTCTCATTAGGTGACCACCGTTGTGCTCCTTCTGTTGTTGTTGTTGTTGTTTATATTCCACTATTGTAGTTTAAAAAAACAACAACTAGATAAACAAGGTAAGGAAGTTTCTTTTGGTTGGTTTTTTTTACTATTCCTTTGGCAGGAGAGGCCACGGTCTCAAATTCAGAATGGTCTTTTCAGATCAAGACAGTGTGTCCCTCTGGGACTTCAAATCAGCTAAGGAGCTAAGTTCAATGTAAAGATGTTATCAATTTTCTATTCTTTTTTCCAATATATTTTAGACTGTTTTTGTTAAAGATTTATACCGTGTATGGGTTCTGGGAAGTCGGGGGAGGGAAGGCTGGGGGGGGGGTTGTGGGGGAGGGAGGGATGAATATTAGGCTTGACGAGGGGTGTTAGATTTTAATGTAATATGATTGCACATGTATACTGTCTTCTCTTATTTTTTCTTTAAAACTAAGATATGTTAAGTATATTGATATGGAAGCATAAATACCATCAACATAGAATGGAGTTTGCTCAGAAGCTGAAATACACCAATAAGAGGAAGAGTGGGAAACAGAAGGGAGAAGAAAGATAGGAAGAGAGGGATAGGAGAGAGGGTAAGGGGGGAAGATGAGGAGGATAAGGAGGAGTGGAATGAAGAGAGAGGAGAAGGAGAAAGGAAGGGGAAGTAGAGTAGAAAAGGATGATGGAGGGAAGAAAGGAGGTAGGAGAGAGGCAGAAGAAAGAGGTGTATGGAGAGCAGAAGAGCTAATAATGGGTTTTTATCTTTCTGGGCGTTGATGACAAGAGGAACTGATGTAATTACTACTTAATACAATAGGATATTGGCTATGTAATAGTATACATGCGATTATATGTTATGAAAGTGGAAAATAAAAAAAGTATATATATATATATATTTTAAAAAGGCAACCTTTGCTAACTGACCAGGATTCTGCCACCAGACTTTCCAGTTTGATAACGTCAGCCAGCCAGACCCACCTGCACCTTTGCACTGGGAAGCCCAGTGACCACGTCCCCCACATTTGAAGCAAGTGTCAGAACTTCGGTCCACGAGCCTGCCACCTCCACCAAACTGCTGCCCCTTTTTCTGCCACTTCTGCTTCCACACCTAGGAAGGACCAAAATACAGTTGAGGCGAAGAAGGCCTGGATCATTCTTCCCTACGTAGCGGGTGACTTCAGAGAATTATCCGAGGAGCCGTCTTGCCACCATGGGACTAGCCCACCCCACTTGTTCCAGCAGGAAAGGCTGCTGCAGAACCCATCGGCCAAGGAATTCTGGCTGGTAGACTCAAAGAGAAGAGACCCAGCCCTGTGGAACATTCTGCCACTGGAAATGAGAATGGCTCCCACTCTGGTGGCCATCCAGAAGGGTATTAAAGCCTAGTTTTGCCACATGGTTTGGGGCCCCAAGAGCAGATAGTTGATGGGGTAAAAAGACCTCATCCCCTTGCCATCTATTCCCTTGGTTTTAATTTTTATATAAGGTAGCATTGTAATTGTTTTTATATTGATCTTTTTCAAGGCTTGTAAGCCGCCCTTATCAGTGATAGAAGCAGCATATAACCTTAATAAGCAAATTAAGCAGAAGAGACATTGGGCTAATCTTGCTTGATCTTTCACTAAGACCTGTGGTTTTAACTTCTAATACAGGTAGTCCTCATCTTACAACTATTCGTTTAGTGACTGCCTGAAGTTACAATGGCACTGAAAAGAAGTGACTGATGAGCGTTTTTTCACGTGACCACTGCAGTCCCTCCAAGGTCACCTGATCAAAATTAGGATGCTTGGCAACTGGCATGCAGTTGTGACAAGTTTCAGAGTCCTGGGATCATGTTATCCCCTCCCACCTTTTGCCACCTTCTGACAAACAAAGTCAATGGGGAAGCCAGATTCACTTAACAACTATCTTGCTAACTTCACAGTTGCAGCGACTCACTTAATAACTGTGGCAAGCAAGGTTGGGACAAAACTCATTTGAGGTTTGAGGTTTATTCGATTTATATGCCGCCCTTCTCCCAAGGACTCAGGGCGACATACAACATTAAAAGAAACACATACTACAAAAGTTAAAAAGAAATTAAATAGGATATCCCCAAACCCAATTAAAATTAACAATGACACATTTTTTAAAAAGAATTCAAATTAAAATTAACAATAACCAATACTTTGATTTGTTTTGTTCAGGCCAGGCCGGCTTGCTGGAAAAGCCAACTTTTTAGGGCGCGTCGGAAGGACCGGAGGTCAGGGATTATATGAAGCTCCGGGGGCAGCTCATTCCGGAGGGAAGGGGCTCCCACAGAGAAGGCTCTCCCCCTGGGGGTCGCTAGCCGACACTGTCTGGCCGACGGCACCCTGAGGAGGCCAATTCTGTTGGATCGCACTGGACGGTGGGAGGCTACCGGTGGCAGTAGGTGGTCTCGCAGGTACCCTGGGCCTAAGCCATGGAGCGCTTTAAAGGTCATAATTAGTACCTTGAATCTCACCCAGAAGACAACCGGCAACCAGTGCAGGCCGCCTAAAGGGGGTGTAACATGGGAGTACCTGGGAGCCCCCATGACAACCCGCGTAGCCTTGCTTAGCAACTGAAATTTTGGGCTCAATTGTGGTCGTAAGTCGAGAACTACCTGTAGTCAATTCTCTAGCATGGGGCGGGGGGGAGGGTGGAGGTGATCAAGCATAAAATCTAAGAACCAGTTAAAAACTCTCAATGTGTTGACCCACTATGGAGGTTGACCATAAGGCAACTTACCTGCTTGCGGAGGTGTTTCCCCTTCAAGGCGTAACTCTTTACATGGGATTTTGTTTTCATATTGAGACGGACAAAATTGCCACATTTCTTTGGCGGCAGCCTGGGAGGGAAAAACTCAGATCAGTGCAAAGCAGGAGTATCGCAACCTTGGCAACTTTTAAGACTTTGAGGACTTTTAACTCCCAGAATTCCCCAGCCAGTTCCTCCCTCCAGGAAAAGGTGAGGGTAGATACCTTGGCATGCCGGGCTTCCCACTCCTCTTAGGAGATTTTTCCTCAACCAGGTCCCCAAGTATATTTTCAGAAAGAAGTGGAACCATCTCCTCCTTCTCCTCTTGCCCTTTGGCCATGTCTTGGTCAAAGTCATATTCATCCTTTCCTGGCTGTTGGTTGGCTGCAGGGTGCTGTTTTTTGACGTGGCTGCCGTCCTCAACCTTAGTCCTTTGGCGCTTGGTGCAAACGGCGCGTTTAGAAATGCCTGGAGCAACGTGATCGTCGGCTGAAGGGTCCAGACGCCTTTTCTTGCTTGGCATTTTCCCTTTCTTGGTGAGGGGACGCTGCCCGCTCTGCCCATCACACAAAGCACCCCTCAGCCTGGAGGAAGCTCCTTGCAGAAGATGCTCCTCTGTTTTCCGGCTGTCGTCTTTTCTGACAGCCTCCAGGTTCTGCATCTGCTCAGTGGTGGGAATTTCAGCACTGGTTGCACTGAATGCTACACTGATCCTTTCTTTGTCTGAATCTGGATTATCCCGTGTGCTCGGTGTACTCAGGTCTTCTGGACTCTGGCCCACGGGCTGCCTCTCTAACACCCCCTGCTGACAATTTTCCTGGGGAGATTGGCAATCTTTCTCCCGTTTTCTTTTCCCCGGTTGGAGAAACGGAGGCTGTGTTTGGAAAGAAATGCTTTCGGGCAATCCTCGGCATGGCCCTGCCCCGTTAGCCGGGTCCAAACTGCAATCTTTGATTTGTTCCTCTCTACTCTCCCATTTTGTCCCTTGGCACCTGTCTAGCCATCCAGCATCCAAACTGCTGAGTCGTTTCGTGACTGTCTGCTTTTGCCACTGAAACCAATCCGATGACGACAGCCTCGGTTTCCGACCAGGAAAACGGAGCTGGGTGCCAGCCAGGTCTGGAAACGAAGAAGGAAGGAGAGCTGTGAGTTCCTCGGCATTAGAAGTAGGCAAATCATTGGGATTAGTTTTTAATGAAGGAACTTCTGGCGATGGAAAAGGCACAACTTTTTCAATCTGAGCTCCATCCTTCTGTGCTACCTGAACTGGTTTCCTTTTGGGAGTGAGGGATCTCCTTAAAGTAATAGGACTTTCCTGGGATCAAAAGTAAAAAAAAAAAGCACCACAATTAGTAGAATCAGATGGATATCAATGCTGAAAACTAATACAATATTTTTAGCTTCTGAAATCTAACATTTATTTTATTTTTGCTGTTTTACAGCTGCCTGCAATCTCCCTGCATGTTTTGTTTATCCGATTTATACGACCATCCATCTATCCAAGAAACTCTTGAGGATGAATATATTCTTCATGCCACAAGGCAGGAGAAAAACTGAGTCAGTTTAAAATTGGGGCTCATTTAGCAGGTTTGGGAAGAAATTTGGGCCTAATGTTATCATCCTTTCTCCCCTACCCTACTTACAATGTCAGAATTCAAATAATCAAGACTATACGTTGGGTTAATCAAAGTATAAATTATGACAGCCTCTAGAATTATTCTTGTTTACTCATATGAGAAAGTTATATTTAAAATAAGGGATTAATTGGGTTACTAGGCAAGTAGGCAATCCGATCTTTTTATTAAAAAAACGAAAGAAACGGTGGGAAAAAGTTCCTTTCAATTTTCTCTCAGCATTCTATTTCTCTGGTTTTTCGTGAGATTTCTGTATTCCTGGACTAGAGTGATACATTTGTAGAAGACTACTTTTCTAATCTTCATTCATGTTATTTATTTGACTTGATTTTCTTATTTCTTTAGTCACAATCACAGTTTAATATAATAAGAAAGTGACTCATAAATGTAGACTTCCCTTCCAGATCAAATTTTGAATGGTTCTGAGTTATTGGTAGCTATGAGCCAAGATAAATGCTATGGGAGGTATCTAATTAACTCAAAATGAGATACGTTTGTTAACAACAGAGCATCGATAAGAAAGAATTTTTTAAAGAGAATTGGTCCCTTTGATTCTGCAATAACTTTCATCCTTCAGAAATCAAGCGACAGTACTTTTACGTTCTAAAACTACAATCTTTTGCACAATATATAATTGCATTCTTTGAACTCAGAAAGTGCCATTATATAGCAACTATACATTTCTCAACAGTCACAAAGTTTTCAGACCTTAATTTTTGCACCTAAGTTGCATTTCAGCTTCATCCCAAAATGCTGTGCAGAGGCCTGCAAGGCTTCTGGATTCTGCCTGGTCGGTTTAGAAACCTTCAGTCCTCGATTCAAGTGCGATCCCCAGGAACCGGAATCAGGTGCCTTAAACCCAAGTAGTGAGAAGACAGAAAGACAACTCAGTTGTTAATAACTGTACCAAAAAGACTTTTTCAAAAAGACCCAGGCGAAGTCACAAATTCAACCCTCTTGTGCCCTCCTGTGTGAATGCAGCAAGTGTGATTAATTGTATACACTATGCAAATCATGACAGTTGGGTGAAATGGGAAAATTAAATGATTAGGAAAACTAGGGTTTGAATATTGTGCAAACACAACCAGTGAGTTTTGGATGCGGTGTATAAAAGGAGTGAAGGAAATGTTAACTCGGCATAAGAAATTTCAGGAAAACAATTAAAGATCTGGGGGCCACATTCACAAGGCACATAAGTGTATTGTATTAATGTGAACCCATAAACTCAACTATTTTAGTAACTAGGTTTAGCATGTTGTAAAAACCCAACAACTGAGATGTTGGTGATGTTTAAGCAAGTTTGGCTCAGACCAGTAGTGTGATACGACCGGTATGCCCCGGTATGGGCGTACTGGTGCCGGCTGGGAGCACCAGGTACCGTTCTGGTACAGTGCTCCAGAGGGCCCACCTGCCCACCCTCCTTACCTGTATTTGAGCCGATCGGGGCTTTCACACACCCGCATGGAGCGTACAGTGCCTGCGCAACGCTCCGCCGAGCAGCTGGAGCGTCGTGGAGCGTCACGGATGCTAGGTATGCATGCATGCACTGCATGGGTGCATGTGGTGGACGCCCGGCTCCGTTGCAGCGTACCTGTTGCAATGGGATCCGGAACCCACCACTGGCTTAGAACAACATATTTGCAAAATACGGTGGCTCCTTCTGGAATCCCCATTTAGTATTACGTTTGCCTTTTGGGAAGTGTATATAGCTTCTATCATATTTCCAAAATTGTCTCCAACATTCACATTTCTAATTTGTTGGATCATAAATTGCCAGTTTTAAGTTATCAAAGGCCTTTTGGGCATCCAGGAAAACGGTGGCTTTTTCAATACCTTTTCTGGTGCTACCAGTTCCTGGTTTTCTTGCTGGCAGGTCATGACAGATTCAGGATGATCATGATGTCCCTTGGATTCCTTTAGAGCCTTGTACTCTCTGTACAGTTCTGTGCACAAATGAGAGTTTTGAGCTGAGAATCATGTAGCCAAATTAATGCTGTAATCCCTCAAATGGACAATCATCTTAAGAGCCAAGGTGGCGCAGTGGTTAAATGCAGCACTGCAGGCTACTGCTAGATCAGCAGTTCAGCGGTTCAAATCTCACCGGCTCAGGGTTGACTCAGCCTTCCATCCTTCCGAGGTGGGTAAAATGAGGACCCAGATTGTTGTTGGGGGCGATATATGCTGACTCTGTAAACCGCTTAGAGAGGGCTGAAAGCCCTATGAAGCGGTATATAAGTCTACTGCTATTGCTATTGCTATTTAGGTAGGTTATCCAATTGTTCACTTTGCACTCAAAAACAGTTTCACATTCAAAACATGAGGGCAAGGGACAGGAAGTTTGTGAAATGTTACCCTCGGAATAAAATGTTTTGCACACCCCCAAACAGTGAAGAATCTTATTAAACCACTGAAGTGTTGTTCAGTTACAACTCACTGAAGTCACAGTTGCTAGAAGTAGAGAAGGAAAGATTTAGCTACATTCCTCTTCTAAATGAATGAAACTTTAGCTTCAATCCATAAAGAAAAAAAAACACATTTCCAAATCTGTGACAATGTTGCGGCTGAGAGGGACTGTCTGAAAAACAGTTTGTTTGATGCTAGTCATCACAGTGTCCTATTATATTATTACTCCCTCAATGCCATTCATGTTTTGTTTTCTGATAGTAAAAAGTTAAAGGCTTAGAAGTCATTTTGACAAAATATATAGCAATGCAATTAAAATGAGTATCAATGTATTGTAAAATAATTGCAATTAGCATCTAATGAAAAAGTTTTAGATACAGATTTCTTGCCTTCCTTACCTACTTTCTGATGAGAAAATGATCAAAACATAGCATTTTAAATGTTTGCAAAGAACTATCACTTTCCACTGATCGAAACTGATAATTTTATCACATCTACTACTGTACCTCCATACGCAGGACTATAATGTGTTGTAGAGAAGAATCATGCTTACTTTTTATTTTTTCAGGAGCATCCAGGACATCTGCCTGGAAAACAAACACAAAGAAATAATTTTGGAAATCTGCTTGATTACAGTTGTGTTGAAAATGGTTTCATTAGCCTAACAATATAACATTGAAAACTATGATAATCTGATATTAAATTACATTCCAAATACCTTGCTGGGCTTCCTCTGCTGCTCCTGAAAAAAAGATGTCTCCCATTTTTTCAGTTGGACTTTAATTTTGTCCAAAGGGTCCATAGTTCCATTCGGCCAATTTCCTGAAAACTGTATGAAAAGACAGAATGCCAGGTAAATTAGTCCCACGAAAACTCCATCAGAAAATTTAGCAAGGAACACCGTGAGAGAACACAATACGAACAGGACAACTACCCAAGTCCTTGACACAAGCATCAATCATCACACAATATTCTCATTCAGGTTTTGATAGACAACTCCACAACTTTAAAATTCCACTTTGAAATACTGTATTCATTGTCCTGCAATTTAAGCATATAGAATTATTTTTTTAAAAAAGCTTTTAATACTTTAACTGGAGATCTTTTACAGAGGACAGCTATCATGGCTGGGATGGCTTTGTTATTTGAGAGTCTGTCCTGTCAAAGCTATGACAACAGAGTCACCATTTCCTTTTTTTCCTCAACATGCTAATGTTTAATAAATTGTGTTCCTTGCAGTCAGCCAGATGTTCAGACTGGATTTGGCCTTTTTCTTCACCTCTTGAGTCCTTCCCAGGGACCTGGGATAGGCAGGTCTGGATGTTTGATGGTTTTAGAGGTACTGTATCATTGCAGAATGCTAGCTGTTGTGAGTAAAGCTGCCTTCTGCAATTTACTGACGGCGAATTTATCAATGCCAAAGGTATTCAAGTGGTGCTCCCAATGTTTTGGGATTGCACTCAAGGCAATCCAATCCTGTCACTGTTGGTACTACCATTGTTTTTTTTAATAAATCATCATCATTATCACCATCACCATCACCATCATCATGGCTTTCTCAGAAAGGCACAAGACACATGAATAGGGGGTTTACATGAACCCACAGACCTTCTGCAGAATTTTTGCCCTTTGATTTGAGAAAGGGAAGCACAGAAGTAGGAGGAAAAGACAAAGAAGATAAGAAAGGAAGCTTTCTTCCATTTGGGTCAGAGACCTGGCCTGCAAATCTTGAGAACGCCAAACTAACCATTTATAAAGTAATCAAGGTAAGATATAAAAATCAAATCAATAACACCCACCCTTGTTTTCTAAAAATCGAATGAATGAATAAGACCCCTTGCTTTTCAGCAGTGGATGGGGATAGATAGATAGATAGATAGATAGATAGATAGATAGATAGATAGATAGATAGATAGATAGATAGATAGATAGATGATAGAAAAAAAACCCTTGCTTTCCAATAAATAAATGGGAGAGCCCCTTGCTTTTCAACAGTGGATAAATTTAAAAAACCTTGCTTTCCAATAAATAAGTAAATAACTGTGAAACCACTTTGCTTTTCAGTGATAAATAGAAATAAAGATATAAATAGATATAGATAATAGATAGTTAATAAATAGAAAGATAGAGATATAGAAATAATAGATGGAGACAGATAGATAAATAGATAGATAATAAATAGAAAGAGAGAGGGAGAGATAATAGATACAGATAATAGATAGATAAATAGAAATAAAGAGATAGATATAGATAATAAATAGGAAGAAAAATAGAAAGATAATAAATAGAAAGAGAGAGGGAGAGATAATAGAAAGCTATATAGATAATAAGATAGATAAATATAGATAAATAGAAATAAAGATAGATATATAGATAATAAATAGGAAGAAAAATAGAAAGAGATAATACATAGAGGGAGATAATAGAAAGATATATAGATAATAGATAGATATAAATAGAAATAGATAGATATAATGATAAATAGAAAGAAAAATAGAAAGATAATTGAGAGAGGGAGATAATAGAAATAGATATAATGGATGGATAGATAGTAGGAAATACACACACACACAAACACCTTTTTTCAGCAATGGACTAATAAGTACATAAATATAAAGAAGCGAATAAAGACCCTCTCGCTTTTCAGCAGTGGGCTTCGGCTCCTAAAGGTGGGACCGGGAGGAGAGAGGGGAGAGGCAGCTCAGGGAAGGGGGCTCTGAGGGGGGCGTCCGGGCGCTGCCTCACGGGAGAACGGTGCAGGAGGGGCTCCAAAGACCCTCCAACTCCAGAGTTAGGACGCTGCGCCCCCCCCCCCCCCCGCTCAATTGTGACTGCCACTGGCTTGGCTGAGCCGGAGCCCCCCGAGGAAGGTGACACGCAAGCAGGAGGAGGAAGAAGAAGAAGCGGGGCTCCCGCCTTCCCTCCGCCGGATCAACCTACAGGAAAGCTCGCCGTCCGAGGCCGCTGCCGTGCCTGACAGGATTTCCCGCTCCCCGAAGCGCCGGCCAATAAGGGAAGCGCACGCGCCCCGCTCAGCCAATCACCTCCCGTCTCCCGTCTTGGCTTTTCCCACCCTGGAAACGGGGCCGCGGAGGCAGGGGAAGGGGCGGCGCCTGCGCGTGCGCGGCGGGTGTACGGAGGCCGCCGCGGGACTTTGTTATCCGGTCGGGGCGGGGAGAGAGGCTCGGGAATGGTTTTCTTCGGGGAGGAAAAAGGAAAAAAAAAAAAGCGCGGGCCCGACGGAGCAAGTCGCGGGTAAGGGCGGAGGGGCGTGTCGCTGGCGGGAGCGGGCCTCGTTGCCATGGGAACAGCCCCCCTCAGAATCTTGAGGAGCGTCGTGAAGAGAGGCCCGGAGCGGAGCAAGGCCCAAAACCCCGCGCCCCGGTAGCCGCTGAGGGGGCTATTCTCGGGCGCTGCTTGCGAAGGAGGGGGCTTGGCAGCCGTTACGCCGGCAAGGGCCGCGGCTCCGTCTGTGGGAGGCCTCCCCTTTGTCTTTTATCTTAAGAGGGGGGGCTTTCCTAGGTTTCAGGGTGGGGGGCGCCCGACAATTTTGGAGGGACGATGAGGGAAAATCAGGGTCTCTGAGGGGATCCTCATGAGGGGGGACGACGAGTTTGGCAAGATCTGAAGGGGGAAGGGGCAACAGGCCATTTAAAAATAATCCCCCCCCCCCGCCCTAAATACAGGTGGTCCTCGACTTACGACCGCAGCTGAGCCCACATTTTCCATAGCTGAGGATTTTTCTCCCCATTTTATGACCTTCCTTGCCACGGTGGTTCAGTGAATCCCTGCGGTCGTTAAGCAAATCGCACGGTCGTTAATCGAATCCGGCTTCCCCCTATGGAATTTGCTTGTCAGAGGTTCGCCAAAGGGGATCACGTGACCCCCTGGGAGGCTGCAACCGTCATAAATGTGAGTCGGTTACCGAGCGTCTGAAATTTGATCAGGGGACGGTGGGGATCTGCAACGGTCGTAAGTGTGAAAAATGGTCATAACTTGCTTTTTTTTAAAGTGGCGTAAGTTCAAATGAATGGGTTTTTAAGAAGAGATTGGGCAGATTGGTCTGAAATGGTCAGGGGTCTCCTGCTTGAGCAGGGGGTTGGACTAGAAGACCTCCAAGGTCCCTTCCAACTCTTAATATTGTGTAGCAATAGCAGTAGACTTATATACCGCTTCATAGGGCTTTCAGCCCTCTCTAAGCGGTTTACAGAGATCTGGGTCCTCATTTTACCCACCTCGGAAGGATGGAAGGCTGAGTCAACCCTGAGCCGGTGAGATTTGAACCGCTGAACTGCTGATCTAGCAGTAGCCTGCAGTGCTGCATTTAACCACTGCGCCACCTCGGCTCACCACTGTACATTCTGTTCTGTGTGGCTACAAGTTAAGGACTACCTGTATTTCTTTGCAAGTTTCGAAGGGACAGTCCTTCTGGCCTGCAGGATTGGTTCGTTGCAAGTTTATTTATTGTTTTTTCTATTTTAATTTATTTCTTTTAATTTCTCACACTTTTTAATCTGCTACCCACCTCCTTCATAGAGGGAAAAGCATCATATCTGGTCCATAGCTGGTGGGTTGTGCATTATTTTACCGCCACGTGCCAGGTTTAAATGCACCTCCGTACTAAGTTTGGCAGAAAACTGAAGCATATGCAGATAGTCCTTGATTTACAACTACAATTGGGCCCCAAATTTCTGCTGCTAAGCGAGACAGTTAAGTGAGTTTTGTCACATTTTATGACCTTTTTTGCCAGAGTTTGAGTGACTCACTGCAGTTGTTATGTGACACAGTTGTTAAGTGAATCTGTCTTTTCCATAGACTTTGCTTATCAGAAGGTCGCAAAAGAGCCAAGGTGGCGCAGTAGTTAGGGTGCAGTACTGCAGGCCACTTCATCTGACTGTTATCTGCAGTTCAGCGGTTCTAATCTCACCGGCTCAGGGTTGACTCAGCCTTCCATCCTTCTGAGGTGGGTGAAATGAGGACCCGGATTGTTGTTGGGGGCGATGTGCTGACTCTGTAAACCGCTTAGAGAGGCCTGAAAGCCCTATGAAGCGGTATATAAGTCTAACTGCTATTGCTATTGCTAAAAGGGGATCACCTCTCTCTCTCTCTCTCTCTCTCTCTCTCTCTCTCTCTCTCACACACACACACACACACACACACACACACCATTGCACATTGCGACCATCTGAAATTTGATCACTCAACCATGGGGATAAAAAAGTAATGATCATTTTTCACACTTTGAGCCATTCTAGGATCCCGTTATCACTTGATCCAGAGACATGGTCACTTAACAACTGTCTCGCTTAGCAACAGAAATTTTGGGCTCAATTGTGGTCCTAAGTCTAGGACTACCCATAGTTTTTATTTTTATGTCACTGCGGTTGTTAAGTGGATCACACGGTTGTTAAGCAAATCCAACATACTCAGTGAGCATTTGCTGCTTTCTGCTGAGTGAGGAATATAGTACATCTTTGTAGTAAATATTGAGGGGACTGGAGGGGGCCAGACCCAGGAATTAATGTCTGCATTTTGCTCCTTGTTCTTTTGCAAGCTTTTGATGGAGCCATTCTTAGGATAATTAGTTGGCAATTAGGCATTTAAGTTTGGCTCTGATTTGAGGCAGGTAGCTCAAACTCACATATAAGGAAATGGATTTGTTTCTTCTGTCAGCATAGTTATTTTCTTTCTTATTTCCTGTTTAAGTTTGGCTGGCTGGTTGGTTGTCTGTGTGTCTGTTGTGGCCCGCCAGCTGTCAGCAGAGCAGGCAGCAGCGAAGATGAGGAGGAGGTTGGAGAGGAACTTGGGCCAGTGCTGGAGTCTGGGCTCTGCATCGGACGCAGAGATAGAGCCTGGGCCTTGCGACATTTCCCAGCCAACGGAGAGGCAGCTGCCTTTGGAGGCTGAGATGAGTGAGGAGGAAGAACAGCTGGGGCCTGTTCCATACTCTGTATGCACAGAGTAGTTAGAACTTAGAAGGTTAGAACTCAGAGTTGAGCAATGGAAGACAAGGAGTTGACTTAGGAAGCAAAGCACAGGTGGCTGCTGAATGGGCCCTCCCTGTCTGGGCAATAAATAGAAGAAAAGGGGAGTGGTTGTCGTAGGAGACAACAGTTCGTATTTCTGAAGATTTTGCTCATGATGTTTGCTGCATCAAAGAGTGCTTTCCAGAACTTAATTTGCAGCTTTTCAGCTGGGAGCTCACTGCCTTGCAAATGGAACTGATAAGGTCTGTTGCTGCAGTTAACTCTTTGAAGGACTCTTGCCTGGACTATTAATTGCATTCAATGGGTGAATGCAATTAATTCCACAAGAGGTAAAGAGGGAGTTTTTTTGTGACAAGGAGTCTGTTTCTTGTTTCTGCTAAGGCTGGCTCAGAACAGTGTCTGGTGTGGTTGCAATCTATTAATAATGCATTTGAATGTCTCAGGCTGTGAATTGTAGGTGTCAGTAGCGGTGTTAGATTATTTTGTTTCTGTGGTCTGTCTTTTAATAGGTCACTCTAGGAATAGTTCTGACTCTGTTGATTTGTTTCTTGATCGCACTGGTTGGGCAGGTCAGTCTTCTGAATGCTTCCGGGAGGCCTGAATCCCATCAGTTCAGTATCTCCGTCCGGTTGGTCAGAATATACCTACTTTCTGATGAGAATATATATCAACTTATAACCACAATTGAGCCCAGCATTTCTGTTGTTAAGTGAGACACTTGTTAAGGGAGTCTTGCCTCCATTTTACGCCCTTTCTTGCCACAGTTGTTAAGTGAATCATCGCAGTTGATAAGTTAGTAACCCGGTTGTTAAGTGAATCTGGCTTCCCCATTGGCTTTGCTTGTCAGAAAGTCGCAAAAGCGGATCACGTGACCTTGGGACACAGCAACGGTCATAAGTATGAACCAGTTGCCAAGTGTCTGAATTTTGATCACATGACCATGAGGATGTTGCAACGGTTGTAAGTGTGAAAAATGGTTATAAGTCACTTTTTTTCAGTGCCGCTAGTTCTTGGGCACCTTTCCAGGTAAGAAGAGGAGTGGAGACCACAGGACAACGGTGTTTTCCAGGCCTGAGCACTGGGAGAAATGGAATTAGCCATCTTGCTCACAACCACACAAGGGCCTTGTAAAGGACACATTTGCAAACCTCGTTTTCTAATCACTGATCAATAGAAACAGCTCATTAATTACTTTGAAATTTTTAAGGATCTTTGGCATGACAGGTGTGAAAATGATAGGAGATTCTATCTTTAATCCTTATTGGAAAAATATAAACTTAAGTGTTTTTTTTAAAAACTGTTATAAACAGCAAAATAAGATTTTTGATCTTAAAAAGTGGACTAGGGGTACAGGTAAAATTGAAACTTAACTTGAAAAAATGTTTTGGGAATTAAATATAAAGTACAAAGCACTTCTTGTTCTGTTTTGGTTTTCGCAAAGCACAACATGGGGTATAATTTCAATATTTTAAAAATGGGATCCTAGAGGGAAGTAAAGACTTTTTTAAGTAGAGGAAAATGCACAAGCCTGCAACATGCTACAACAACAATAAAGATACCGAAGAAGACTTTTGAAGAACTAAATCAGAGAATAATAGTCATCAACAATTTCTGTAACCACATCTGCTTCTCTGGTTAAACTATGTCATTAAAGAAATGTCAGATATAGAACAAATTTTATCTGGCAAGATAGAGGTGATATCAAAAGTGGATTGACAACTGACAGATCAAGCATGATTAACTTAGGTAATTTGAACCTAATGGGTTTACAAAAGAGACTTGTTAAAGCCTTGGAATGCTCTGTGTGATGGGACAAAGAAGAAATGAAGAGTTATAAAATACAGCGACACTATTTGAACAAATATCAAGAATTTAAGATGTAAAAGGAAGGAATATAAAGTTACCCGTAAGTTTCTTTGATCAAGGTAAAGACATATTACTACTTCTGGCTACACTTTCTATCTGGACTTTCTGCTGGCACCAGGACTGAAAAGATGATGTGGATTTGCTTATAGACACATGAAAAGATAAATGTAACTTTAGAGAGTATAAAAAGTTACTAACTTTGTTTATACTTAGGATGAAGATCTTCTTCCTTATTATATTCCTTTCACTTTTTCTTTACTTGCACTTTTTACTTTTCTATTTTTCTTTTCTTTACTATTTTTCCCTTTAAGTTTAGTTTGAATTAGATTTTACTGTTATAATCAAATTCTTAACAGCAAAGTAGTTCTCCTCAGCAACTAGAAACTCAGTCACCGTACTAACATCAGTGAGTACAGACTCACACATGTCATACTTGTGTTGACATGAATGGTGATGATCCTGACAGCTTATTTGTGAGACCGTTGTTGTATGACACTTCACCGTCCATGGCAGTTCAATGATGTTTTCACAGGAGTTTCTAGTTTTCGGGAGTCTGTGGTGTCTCTTATAGGAGTGCTGGTGACATAAGATCTGGGCACAGTTTGGCCTCAGCTTGTTTGATTATGATGTCATTGTGAGTCTCTTGAAACTTTGGATGGCATCTGCCTCTCCTCTACTGAAATTGTTGTGTAAGAATTATTATTTTTTTCATTGATGATTGTGCCTTGGGGTTGCTGGCAAAAGCATTCAGTATCGAAATCCAGTTCACTGTTACATCCATCAAGGGGTGGGGGGGTCCATGCTTTTTAAAGATTTGATGTGCTCTGCAATTGTGTGTTGTCACAGATTATGATGGCTATATCTCTGAACCTTGGTGTTTTGTTTTGTTAAAAGAATTCTTTTTGTCTCACATTTCCTGGTCCTCGGAGAGTTGCATATTTTGGGTGGGTTGGGAGGAGGAGGAGAGAGAAGCATCATTCACGAACAGACCCTTCAGCTTGGTGGGGTCTGCAATTGAATGGGTTCACTATAGTTGGGGTAGGTCTGTGGAGCCCTCCCAACTGTAGTGAGTAGAATGCATGTAGAATCTTGGATTGCTTGTTTTCTTTCGCCCATAGTTTAACACTGCTCTCCAGCTACAACTTAAACTAAAAAGAGATTTCAGCTCAACAATCAGGGTAGGGAAATATATAACGGCTCTTCTGTGAGAGGTGCTTAGTGCCCTCTGAACGTGGTTGTGTTCCTCCAGACGTTTCAAAACCCAACTAGGTAACATTATCAGTGCTGGTAAGGAGTGAGGTTTGCTCTCCCTTTATATGCTACTGGCTTGCCCTGTCAGTGTTGGTATTTCCTTGACTGGGTGTTTATTATTGACTTGGTAGTACCTTGATTGGAGTATTGTTTCCTTCTTGATTGTTGATCTAATATCTATTGCATCTTGGTGCTAAACTTGCTCGTATAGATGCCGATTGCTGGTGGGGAAGTAGTTTTGGTCTTTTGGTTCCATTTTTTGGCTTGTTGATAGCCTCTTTTATGTCGCATGTAGATATTGTTTATATCTATGTATCCGTTGATGGTTTATTTCTCAAGAGTATTAGGCTTCTAGAAATTCCATAGCATTTTTGCACTTGGCTTATGGTCACAGTTTCCCAGTTGAAACTATGATTAAGTCTGTCCATAAGTTGTGAAATTATTCCATCGCGTCTTCTGACTGCTAGTCGGTGCTCATTTCATCAAGGCCAAAGCAGGAGAAATAAAAGGAGGGAACAGCAGAATAATTGAGTAGAGGCCTTTCTTGTCCTTCATAATTCAGACTAGCAGTGTAAGCAGTGATAATGCTTTATAAAATAATTGTCCTCATTTTGTGGGAGTAAGGTTGCATTTCGGCTTGTTGAAGAACCTTTGGTCAAATTTAATAAGTTTTCTACGTTAAACCTGTGCATTCCAAAGTAAGCTCCCTTCTCTTAGGTAAGAATAAGGGGTGACGTCCTGTTTGCCCTCCCTGCCTCTCCCAGAAGGACCATCCTCTCAATTCAGGTGGAAATAATGGGAATCACTTAATAACCCAATCCAATTTCCCATCCCGCACCCAGGCTGTTCTTTATCATTATCAGGGATAGATTGGTAGATTTATATTCTGCCTATTTTCAAGACTCTTTATGGGTTAGCCAACTCCAAAATGCTATCTGAGATTACAGGTCCCTTTGACACTGTCAACCTGAGGTTGTCACCCCCCTCCCCTTTTGACAAGACCAGGGTCTTTTTAGACCCCTGAGCCAAAAATATTTATTTATTGCTTCATGAGGTACCCAGCGATGGGCTGGACAATTTATGGACCCTGGTCAAATTTGTTCCAGATAAAGTTGCACCTCTTTAAGGCTAAAATTCTTTGGGAGTTTTATGCACAAACTACACGCCATTCAAATAAAGAGGATAAAAAACCTCTTGGCGATGAAGATGCTTCCCTTACACAACTGCAAAGACCTTAAATGTTAACATTAGTCATTTGAATAGTAGCAATTCAGAGGCGGCTTAATGCTGCAGCAACACTTTATGAAGATGAAAATGGCTTTATAGGAGCTTTTAAGAAGGTTAATCATCATTTAGCCATTCAGAGGAATCAAGCATAATTGGAACGTTGTTGTTAACAGTGGCATACAGAGTCTTCTCTTGAAACCACTCACTGTATTGCAAGCGGAAGAAATGCTTCCCTCCTGGACCATTTAAAATAGTTCCTGATGCTCCCCCCCCCCCCCATAGCCTTACTTCTGGACAGGCAAGTATCTACAAAATGCAAGTAGTCCTTGATTTACGACCATTTCATTCAGTGACCGTTCCAAGTTACAGTAGCACTGAACAAAAGTGACTTGTGACCATTTTTCACACCGTTGCATTATCCACATGATCACGTGATCAAAATATGGACTCTTGGCAACTGACTCATATTTATGACAGTCGCAGTGTCCCGTGGTCACATGATCACCTTTTGCGACCACCTGACAAGCAAAGTCAATGGGGAAGCCGGATTTTGTTACTAGCAGAACAACTGCAGTGATTCACTTAACAGCTATGGCAAGAAAGTCCATAAAATGGGACAAACCCATTTAACAACTGTCTTACTTAGCCACAGAAATTTTGGGGTCAGCTCTAATTATGAGTAGAGGGTTACCTGTATGTCTGTGGAGATTCCCGTAGATATCCCTGCTGTCTTACCTGTATGCCTCCTCCATCAAAAACTTCATTAATTACTTAATTGTGCTCTTGTTTTTCTGCCTCAGATTTAGCCATGGAGGAATCGGAAGAGAAGCGTTTTGAAGAGGATACAGTGTAGAAAAGCTACCTCTCTTGAGAAAGTCAACTCATTTTGGATAACTGCTGACCAAGTCAGAAGAAGAAGAAGCAGCAGAAATCCTTAAGAGTTGGAAGTGCTGAATCTGCTTTTTGGATACAGTGGGAGTCCTTGAGGTCACTTCTCCCCAAAGGGAGGTTAGAGTGTCATCAGGGCAGGAAAAAAAAAATCCTTCTCTTATCCCAAGGCATCAGGAAACTTCCAGGACCTGTAAGTCTGTAAAAAAGGGATCGTAGAGTTTCATCTCTTGGAGAGGACCCAAAAGGCATGTAATGCAAATTTAACTGGGCAGGGATTTCATGTGCTTTTCTTCTGTTGTGGTCAGTGAAATGCGATTGAAATGCGGGATTGAAGCCCTTTCTTAACTTTTAACTAGAGTGAGACTTGGGGCCCTTTCAGGATGGATTGTTAATGTGCTATCAAGTCGTGGTCAACCTTTAGTGTGCGCATAGTTATTCTCCATGACAATCTGTCCCTAACTGTAGGAGAAGGAGTGGCAGAACCTGCAGGCGGAGTGTAAAGAGGAATCAGCCTAGAATTCCTACTCAACCCAACTTCTTTTGACTGCCATTGACCATTATCTCACTTCAGTAGGTACTCGCCATTAGCTGACAATATCCCCGTGCTGTTTAGCAATCAGTTTAATTGGACCTTCACTGTAGATTTCTTGGCCTTTTGTGCCCGATGCTAATCTGCACCAGTATAGACTTTCACAGAGTGCAGAGCATTGAATTGGATCCATGCATTTGATGAAGTAAATGGTAGTCCTAAAAACCGATGCAATAATCCATTTATTAATTTTTAAGGTACTTTAGGGTGGGGGGTTTTTTTTTTTGGCTGGATAGACAAGTAATAGTTGTTAACCTAGAATAACAGGCCTGGAAAGGACTTTGGAGGTCTTGGACTAGGAGCAGGAGACCCCATACCATTCCAGTCAAATGGCTGTCCAATCTCTTTTTAAAAGCCTCCAGTGATGGGACACCCACAGCTTCTGAAGGGAAACTGTTAGAAAGTTTCTCCTTTGTTCTAGTTTGGTTCTCTCCTTGATTAGTTTCCCTCCATTATTTCTTGTCCTGCCCTCCAGTGCTTTCAAGAATAGGTTGACCCCCCCCCCCCCCTCTTCCCTATGAATTCTTTGCAGGTACGTTGTGGTTTCTGTTTATGAAGTGCATTACGTATGTCAATTTCTCATTAAATGTTTCTTGAAACTGAAGTCACTAGGAAGGTTTGAACCCTTAGATGGAAGCTTTTGGAGGCAGGCTAGAGAGAAAGTATCTAGTCATATTATTCTTTCCCATCTAGTAATATTATTCCTTTCCATAGCAACCTTCTGGCTTGCTCCCCCTGCCCAGTTGCTGCCATGTATTCCCTGGTCTTCCTCTGTGCGCAGAAGGTTGTCTCTCACTACTCAACCTTGCAAGAAGCCCTGGGCTTCCTCCCGAAGGAGCTGTATCCCGTCCTCTTCAAGGCCGCCTTCATGGATAAGAGAACTCCGGTGCTCCAGCAATTGGTGCAGACCTGGCCATTCCCCGTCCTCAGTTTCCAGAAACTCTTGTGCAAGTGTCAGCATTGTGAGCGGGCCCTGATCCGGGAGAAGCCGAACAAGTTGTGTATTCAGGCCATTATTTTGGGGGTGGTGACGTATCTCATGAAGATGCTGGAGAATCGAACTTGCAGTAAGAGGTATGTATACCCTTCCTTCTACTCCATTGTCTTCCTAAGTGAAGAGCCGGTAGATACAGAATGAGCGTCTCCACCGAGGCTAGAAAAATACAGGCAGTGCTTCAACTTACAACAGTAGAGCCAAGGTGGCGCAGTGGTTAAATGCAGCACTGCAGGCTACTGCTAGATCAGCAGTTCAGCGGTTCAAATCTCACCGGCTCAGGGTTGACTCAGCCTTCCATCCTTCCGAGGTGGGTAAAATGAGGACCCAGATTGTTGGGGGCAATATGCTGACTCTCTGTAAACCGCTTAGAGAGGGCTGAAAGCCCTATGAAGCGGTATATAAGTCTACTGCTATTGCTATTGCTAATTTGAAGTTACAGCGGCACTGGAAAATCTGGCTTAGGAGCTTTTTTCCACACTTATGACTGTTGCAACATCCCCATGCGCAATTCAGACCTTTGGCAACTGGCTCATGACAGTTGCAGCGTCTGACAAGCGAAGTCAATGGGGAAGCCAGATGGGTGACTAACTTAACAAGTGCCGTGATTCACTTAACAACTGTGGCAAGGAAGGTCATGAAATGGGCCAAATCCCACTGAACCACTGTCTCGCTTAGCAGCAGAAAATGTTGGGCTCGATTGTGGTCGTAAGTCAAGGACTATCCGCATTAAAGCCAGGATTCCCTACAATTTCTGATTTGCGGGGCATCTCACCTGGCTTTTTCATTTTCAGTTGTAATTCTATCCCACACTTAAACTTCTCTCCAGCCTTTTTAAGACCGTGAGTCTCTATCTCTCTCTGGAAGGTCATTTTTTATGACAGGAGATTCCTACAGATGGCGTTAAAACCTTTGCATGTGAAGATAAAGGTCGGATTCACGTGCCTTTTGTTCATTCTATTTGCCCAATCGCTACCCTGGATTCATTTGCCCTAAAGATGCGGAGAATACCAAGCTGTACATAATAAGGCAGTCCAGCGGTAAAGCTATTTTCTTCCAGGGATGCTGGAATAGAGCCGAGGTGGCGCAGTGGTTAGGGTGCAGTACTGCAGGCCACTTCAGCTGACTGTTATCTGCAGTTCGGCTGTTCAAATCTCACCGGCTCAGGGTTGACTCAGCCTTCCATCCTTCCGAGGTGGGTGAAATGAGGACCCGGATTGTTGTTGGGGGCGATATGCTGACTCTGTAAACTGCTTAGAGAGGGCTGAAAGCCCTATGAAGCGGTATATAAGTCTAAATGCTATTGCTATTGCTATTGCTAATAAGTTTAGCAAAGATCCCAGTGAACACAAAGGGAAATCCTATGTTGTTTCTAATCCCATCAGCACACTATTATTGAGGGTTGTGAAAAAGGTGACCTCTAGGAAGGCAGGCCAGCCAACTCCGTGGTCAGGTGGAGGAATGCTGATAGAGATTATTCCTGTTGCTGCTGTTACTACCTCTTTCACTGTTTTGCTGGTTTCAGGGGTGGCTTGGTATAAAGAAAGACGGGAGTCCAGGTTTATACCTCGATATGCTTTATTCAGCTGACTAAAGACGGGCCTCCCTTAGCAAAGGAGGACCCTGAACACACTTTGACACTTCTATTTATAGGTTTGCTACCTTGCCCACTTCTCCGCCCAGAAGCACCGGGAGTCAGAAGAATTCCCCACCCAGGCAAGCTGGCACACTCTAGATCAGGAATCTCCAACTTTGACAACTTTTAAGACTCGTGGATTCCAACTCCTAGAATTCCTCAGCCAGCTATGCTGGCTGAGGAATTCTGGGAGTTGGAGTCCTCGAGTCTTACATTTGCCAAGGTTGGAGATTCCTGATCCAGATAAGATGCAAAAGTGACAGGAACAGCCACCCCCACCCACCCTTGGAGGTCCTCTAAGGACACTGGGTGTCATCTCAGGGACTTGGGGTGTTTGTGGAGGAACCTTCCGTGACCTCGAAGGCCTGCAGAGGCACCCATGTTCCCCCGTCAAGCCTTCCAATAGGACACCCTTTCCATTTCTGCTCAAGCTAACGGCTTTCCTTTTTTTGCCCCTCCGGCCAGCAAGGGCCAGCGCTTGCAGATCCTCGACATGACGGGCCTCCAGGACGAAGGGCAGGGCCCGGAGAGCATGAGCCTGTGGTCCAGGACGGTCACTCTGGCCAAGGCGTGCCTGGACGTCTCCAAGCAGCAGAGCAAGTGCCTGAAGCGCTCCTCCAAGCGGAGGAAGGGCCCCTACAGCAGGTCCGTGGCCCTGCCGGCACCGCAGCCCGTGTCCGTGGACGTCTGGGTGGACCTTTTTGTCAACAGCACCTCCTACGTGGTGCTGAAAGACGCCCTGCAGATCAACAGCGGCAACGCCCTGCGCCTGCGCTGCCGGGACTTCCGGGCGGAGGAGCTCTCCATCGCCAGCACCGTGGGGCTGCTGGAGTTCCTGGACCCCGCCGGGGTCCGGCAGGTGGACCTGCGGTTCAACAACCTCGGGCTCTCCGGCCTCAGGGTGGTCCTGCCGCACCTGACCAAGTTCACCAACCTGGCCAGCCTGAAGCTGCCCTACAGCAACATTGACGTCCGGCGGCTGACGGTGGGCATGGAAGGGAGCCTGCAGTACTTCGCCACTCAGCTCAGCCGCCTCACCTGCCTCAAGGAGCTGAACCTGGGCTCCTCCAGGCTTTCGGGCAAGCTGCCACAACTCCTGGGGTAAGAGAGCAGCTTAGGTCAGCTGTCCCCAACCTCTACGGCTTGGCAGCCTGGTTTGGCGGGTTGGGGGAGGGGGGAAGAGAAACCAGACTGCACAACTGCCTCCCAGCACACATGCAACACCACTCACACGAGGGGAGCTGCACAAGTCCCAGCTCTCACGCAGCCCAGTTCCCAATAGGCCAGGGCCTGATAATGGACTGCAGCCCAGGGGCTGGGGACCCCTGACCTAGATCTAGGGAGGAATTTCCTGACTGGAGAATTAACCAGTGCCTCCAGAAGAAGTTGTGGGTGTTCCATCATCACTGGAGGCTTTTAAGAAGAGGCTAGACTGCTGTTTGTCTGAAATGCTGCAGGCTTCCCTGCCTGAGCAGAGGGTTGGACTAGAAGACCTCCACGGTCCCTTCCGATGCTGTTATTCTCTTATCCTGCATGGATCCGGGAAATGCGGGGTTGCGCATGGGACAAAGAACGAGAGTGCAGATTTCCTTGTTCTAGCAAAGAGGCCACGCTCCTGTTCAGAAGTCCAAATTGCTGCCTATCTCTTTTTTTTTTTCCCTGATAATTTTTTTAAATTAATTTGTCAAAACAAGTACAAAAAGAAAAATGAGAATCATGGGGAAATGAGGGAGGAGGAAAAAAGCATGGCTGAAAGGGAAAAGGAAAAGGGTTAAAGCTTGTGTGATGCCAGGTGTTTATGGGTTTAAAATGTAATTTTGCCTTTTTGTTTGTTTCATTCTCTCCTGTACCACCTTTCACTTCTTAAAAGACCCCTTAAATTGGCCCTGGGCAATCTCGGCCCTTGGCAGCCCTTGGGAAGGTTCGACAAAGCCCCAGAATTTTGAATTGGAATTTTCAGGACCGCCAAAAGGGGAGGGAAAGCGATTCATGGTTTCATCCATTACTTATAACCTCTTAAGCACATGTCCCTGGTTCAACCAAATTTTATTTTGGATCCATTTCTATTTATTTTTATTAGTTAGGATTGAGTAAATTATCTTTTGCATTGCATGTAAGTTTTGTAAAATTCTATCTTTTTGATATTGTGGTAAACTCTGGTAAGATGGGCCGTCAATAAATTTAATAATGGGTAAATAATAAATATTGGGACGCAGTGGCTAAGACGCTGAGCTTGTCAATCAGGAGGTCAGCAGTTCGGCGGTTCAAATCCCCAACGCCGCGTAACAGAGTGAGCTCCCGTTACTTGTCCCAGCTTCTGCCAACCTAGCAGTTCGAAAGCACGTAAAAAGTGCAAGTAGAAAAATAGGAACCACCTTTGGTGGGAAGATAACAGCGTTCCGTGCGCCTTTGGCATTGAGTCATGCCGGCCACATGACCAGCACTGGCTCTTCCGCTTTGAAACAGAAATGAGCACCGCCCCCTAGAGTCAGGAATGACTACGCATACGTGCAAGGGGAATCTTTACCTTAAATAACAAATAATTAACACCTGTGACTTTTTGCAGTGCATCCCTGGCGCCTGAAGGACAGGCCAAGGGTGCTCCTCCTCCAGAAACCGCCACACAACTCTTGTGTCCTTGTGGCACAAGGAGCGGGGAGAGGGAGGGCCCCCTGCCAGTCCTTAAGCGGCCTTCTCTTTTGCCGTCTCTGCAGAAACCTGCGAAGCCCTTTGGAGAGCCTGGAGCTGGCCTTTTGCTACCTGCTGCCCAACGACTTTGCCTACCTCTCCCAAAGCCTCCACACCTCGTCCCTGAAGAAGCTCGACCTGAGCGGTAACAACCTGCCTGACAGCCTCCTCCAGCCTCTGCAGGGCCTGCTGACCGAGGCCGCCTCCACTTTGCTCCACCTGGACATCATGGAATGCCGGCTAATGGACCCCCACCTGAACCTGCTCCTGCCCGCCCTCTGCCGCTGCACCCGGCTCCGCTACCTGGGCGTCTTCGGCAACCCCATCTCGGCCAAGGGGGTGAAGAACCTGCTCCACAAGACGGTGGGCCTCTTGGACTTGCGGCTGGTCATCTACCCCTACCCCGTGGACTGCTACGGGGACGACCTGCCCTGGCCCCCCACCTCTTCCAACCTGCTCAACGGCTCCGTGGATGAGGAGAAGTTCTCCCGGGTCAGCAACGAACTCCAGCAGATGCTGCTGAGCGCCAACCGGGGAGACGCCGTCTGGACCACGAACCTCTGCCGCCACAACAGCCTCGACTATTTCAGTTTATAGCCCCGTTGGGCACCAGTACTCTTCTACTCTCCTAAATCTGGAATAAAGCCCCTCCTCTTCCTTTCTAGTCCGTGATCTGAGCCCGCTTAGCAGTCCCGGCGGGCGTAAGCCAGAAGCCCTGCGCGGGGTAACCCTGCAAGCAGCCGATTAAGAGCCTGCAGGGGTTTTTTCCTGAAACTTGGAAACACGCTCTGCCAATTGTGCTGGGCCCTCATGGAGCCGGTAAACAGGAGCCGCCTGGCAGGGATGGAAAAGGGGGCACATCTGGGGCAGAGAAGGGCACTGCGCCCTCTTTCCATCCCTGCTGAAGTGGGGATGCCAGCCCAGAAAGTCTGTCCCAACCATGGGGTTTTTTCCCCCCCAATTGCAGACCATTTCCGGTGCATGTAGCAATGGGAGGGAGGGGGTCATTTTCCTGGCTGTTGGGTTATTATTATTATTATTTTTTACTTCTATACATCAGAATGTAGCATTGTGTTGTTGTGGGGGGGGGTCTGAGATGGGGGGGTGCAGGTGGGCGCTTTCCACCTGTTGTCGTTAGCCCTCTCACGTTGAATAAGGTGGGAGCAGGCAGGTTGTGGATCTCGAGTTCAGAGGGAAACCTTGTTTTACGATGGGCGGCGGGAGGGGGAAGATGGCACAACAGCCTTTATCTTGAAATAAAAGACGATGCCTCTCGGAGCAAAGTACTAGTCCCTGTCGTTTACTTCTGGGAAGGGCTGGATTCTGCCTGCGACGCAAGCTGTTTCCGAGGAGCATCTCGAATTCAGTCCAGGTCGACGTTGAATTATAGATGAGTAGACAAAATTTAAAATTTAGCATGGTGCAGTACTGCAAGTTAACTCACTATGCACGCCAGGGTGTTCGATTCTGACCAGCTCAAGCTTGACTCATCCTTCCGAGGTGGGTCAGATGAGGACCCAGATGGTTGGGGACAAGAGGCTGATTCTGTAAACCACTCAGAGAGGGCTGTAAAAGCACTGTGAAGTGATATATAAGTCTAAGTCCTATTGCTACTGCCCGCCCTCCCTTCCTTCCTTCCTTCCTTCCTTCCTTCCTTCCTTCTTCCGATGTGCTTCCAAGGAGCTTCTCAGCATTGGTTCCTGTCAGCTGCCCATCTAACCCCGTGATGGGGAACCTGTGGCACGCAGAACCCTCCTTCCGGGCACACAAGCCGTCGGCCCAGACCAGCTCCACTGCGGATCCACGCCTGCCTCCCGCCGGCCAGCTGGTTCTGGGGCTTCTGCCACGCATGCACTGGGAGCGGGTTGCATGCGGGATATGCACACATGCGTGTGTGGGGGAATGCATGTGCAGGGGGCATTTGCATTGGATTTGGGGCCTGGAAAGCTTCCTGCACCAACCTGGAAGCCAAAAATGGGCAAGGGGTGGGTGGGGCATATGTGCAAGGGGGGGTATGCTCACATATTTTGGGGGTGTGCGCACATGCGCACGCACTCTTTGGTCACTCGGCACCAAAAGGGTTAGCCATCACTGATGTAACCCAAGGGTCCCCAACCCTTGATCTGTGGCCACAGCATGCCAGCAGCCGGGCCAGGAATGTGGAATGTAGGCCGCACACGAACCCCCCCTTCCCCCACCAGTCAATGGGGAAACCCCTCCACAGAACCGGTCCCTGGTGCCCCAAAGGATGGGGGCCACTGATCTAACCCTTCATGGAATGGGGAGAAGACCACTGAGTGGGAAGCCCCCGTGGGTGGTTTGACATGCCTCATGTGCTCTTCTGAACACTCTGCAGTTCTCGGGGACAAACAGTATGCAGGCAGCTCCCTACTTAACAACCGTTCTCTCGGGGAATGTTCAAAGTTACAACGGCACTTGTTAGCTACGTTTGTTCCATCCAACCAGTTTATCATCGACAGGCTTGTTGATGGGTCGCTCGCCATCTTCTCCAGGATAGTAACAATCACTACAATAAACAGCTGTCTGTATGCGGTATTGCGTATCAACACCAACTCTCCTTTAGCTACTCCTGGTACACCCTGGGCCCATAACCAGTGTTAGGTAAGCTCCCTGTTGGGAGAGCAAGTACATTCAGCGAAGCATTGTGAGAGTTGTGTTGAAGAACACACAAACCAGCATACAGAGACACCGCAGTTTAAATAGGCTTTTACTTTCGTGGAAATAGAGGTATCAGAGTCCATCAAACAGTCCAAGTCATACACAGATAAGACAGTCCTCAGTGTCTTTCAGTTAAGGGATAATCCAAATAACATAATCCAGTATCATATAATCAGTCCGGTAAACAAAGTTTGCTAGCAGTTGCAAAACTTAACAATAGCTCACGGCACTTTCTAACAGCCAGCTTCCAAAACACTCAGATCAGATCAGCCTAGCATCTAATGAACAGAGAGAGAGCTAACAGTCGTTCTGGCTCCCTCTTGTGGCCGATTGAGGAAAACAGCAACCAATCACATTTTACACAGTATGATTTAAAGAAACAGGTACAACATTGTTACATGATTTATATATTGCCAACCCAACCGTTAGATTATATTCCTAACAGCAATGAAAAAAAAGTGACTTATGACTCTTTTTCATACTTGCGACCTTTGTGGCATCCCCATGGTCACGTGATCAAAATTCAGACCGTCTCCATTGACTCGTATTTATGACGTTTGCAACGTCCCCGGCGTCAGCTGAGTTGAACGTCTGTTGAGTAAACTCCCTGAGGAAGCCACAATCACTTAACCATGTTAACCAACTGAACAACGGCGGCAATCCCCTTAACAACTGTGGCAAGAAAGGTGGCAAAGTGGGGGCAAAACCACACTTAACCACAGAAATGTTGCGCTCAATTATGGTCGTAAGTCAAGGACTACCTGTAGGAGGATATTTTGCCCCCCCTGTCCTGCAGCAGAAGTTCCTGTATAGAATGGAAGTCTCCAGACTTGCCAGCTTAAAGACTGGTGGACTTCAACTCCCAGAATACCCCGTTGGCTTTCATGCCTAAGGTGGGACTAGAACTCAACAGTCTCCTGGTGATTGGTCCAAACTTACCCAGATGGCTTTCATGCCTAAGGTGGGACTAGAACTCAACAGTCTCCTGGTGATTGGTCCAAACTTACCCAGATGGCTTTCATGCCTAAGGTGGGACTAGAACTCAACAGTCTCCTGGTGATTGGTCCAAACTTACCCAGATGGCTTTCATGCCTAATGAGGGACTAGAACTCAACAGTCTCCTGGTGATTGGTCCAAACTTACCCAGATGGCTTTCATGCCTAATGAGGGACTAGAACTCAACAGTCTCCTGGTGATTGGTCCAAACTTACCCAGATGGCTTTCATGCCTAATGAGGGACTAGAACTCAACAGTCTCCTGGTGATTGGTCCAAACTTACCCAGATGGCTTTCATGCCTAATGAGGGACTAGAACTCAACAGTCTCCTGGTGATTGGTCCAAACTTACCCAGATGGCTTTCATGCCTAATGAGGGACTAGAACTCAACAGTCTCCTGGTGATTGGTCCAAACTTACCCAGATGGCTTTCATGCCTAATGAGGGACTAGAACTCAACAGTCTCCTGGTGATTGGTCCAAACTTACCCAGATGGCTTTCATGCCTAATGAGGGACTAGAACTCAACAGTCTCCTGGTGATTGGCACCAAGTCATCAAGTTGGTTTTCGTGTCTAAAGTGGGATTAGAACTCACAGGTCTCCTGCTGATTGGCCCAAAGCCATCCATCCCCAAATGATTTCTCCTTTATAAATCATTTTGGCTTATCACGTTACATATAGAGTAGATCCCTCCAACATCCCATAAATGGAGATTACCATGTAAAGTGATATACTGATATAGAGACACTTATACCAGTGTTTCTCAACCTTGGCAACTTGAAGATGTCCGGACTTCAACTCCCAGAATTCCCCAGCAGTGGTTAGGACAGTGTTTCTCAACCTTGTCAACTTGAAGATGTCTGGACTTCAACTCCCAGAATTCCCCAGCCAGCGAATGCTGGCTGGGGAATTCTGGGAGTTGAAGTCCGGACATCTTCAAGTTGACAAGGTTGAGAAACACTGCACTATATACTGTGCTTGTGAATCCTGCGTCCAGTTTGGGTCACCATGATACAAAAAAGATGTTGAGACCTTAGAAGGAGTTCAGAGAAGATAAGGGAGCTTCAGGATAAATTGTACAAGGAAAGGTTACGGGAAGTAGTACGTTCAGGATAATGAAGAGAAAGATGCCCGAGGGATGAGAGTGGGACAGAATATCACTCTTCCAATACTTGAGAAAAGAGGGGTCAATCTATTGTCCAAAGCACTTGAGGGTAGAATAAGAAGCAATGGGTGGAAACTAACCAAGGAGAGAAGCAACTTGGAACTAAGGAGAAACTTCCTAACAGTGAGTACAATTAATCAGTGGAACAGAAGTTGCCTCCAGAAGTTGTGGGTGCTCCATCCCTGGAGGTTTTCAAGAAGAGACTGGGCGGGCAGTTGAGGGTCTCCTGCTTGAGCAGGGGGCTGGACTAGAAGACCTCTTAGTCCCCTTCCAGCCCTGTGATTCTAGGTACTGTGAGGAGTGTCCTTCTCTGAGCTGTGCGGTTGAGGAGATACCCAAAAGTAGATCCAGCATCCCTTCTATTCATTGGCTTTACATCATACCTGTGAAACAAAGATGGGTTCTCCGTTCCAAATATCAGCTGTCCCAATGTTTCCCCCAGCAGCTCATGCTTGGCTGCGCATAGGCCATGATGCCACAATTGCGGTGACATCACGCCTTGAGGTCATGGCTGGCCAGAATTCTCGGCCTAAGAAAGAATTGGCTGGAAGGCCTAACAGGCACAAACAGAACAGGGTCTGTGCAAGTTTACCCACCGGGGACAGATAGGGTGTTCGGTTGGCTTTGCCAAGGATGCAGGAGCCTTCCAGAGGGCACAGGGGGCACCGTTCTCTGCCCACTCACCCTCTTCTTTTCTTTCCGCCAGGTCAGAGATCAACACGTAGCAACGCAGCTCAACCTTTCAGAGATCAGCCAGAGGAAAAAACATCAAGGTAGTAGCAGCTCATCCTCCAGGCCTGCGCATCGTTTCAATCGGCTTTTGACATCTCCAGTAGGTTTGACCGAAGACAAAAGGGGCACTGCTGATCCTAGACTAACCAGGGTTAAACCCCCCATTGAAACAAAGCTTCTTGAAACATGGCTCCTTTCCAAAACTTAGTCCCGGTGTGAAGGTTTGGGTCCAGTCCTCAGAAGAGGACAAGGGCAGCGGTGAAATCCAGCAGGTTCTGGAGAACCAGTAGCGGAAATTTTGAGAAATACGAAGGACCAGCAAAGACCAATTGTGGCTGGCCGCAGAGTGGGGAGGGAATGGAGATTTTTGCAGTATCCTTCTTCTGCCACGCCGACCAAGCCACGCCCACAGAACCGGTAGTAAAAAAAAAATGAATTTCACCACTGGATAAGCAACTGTCAGCATTCCAAATAGCATCCAAAAGTAAATCAAGAGTCCAAGGGAAAGTATTGCTCAAAGTTCCTATTGATGAAGAGAGCCATGTTGGCACTTCTGGGAAAAACCTAAATCCGAAAGCTTCCCGGTTTCCCCCACCCAATTGGAAGTCCACGAACTTGCCCCCACACCCACAAGTCCATCCCATGGTCCAATCTCCCCCTGCCATGCTGGCAGCTTCCACCCATCCAGTTCCGGTCAGGATGCAGAGGTGCAGAGACAAAGGATGACCTTGTATTTCTAGAAAGAATGTTGTTATGGCTACATATCATCTAACTCCGTACAATTCCCCCTCCCATTTTCCCACCATAGAAAATGCATAGTACTGCAGGCCACTTCAGCTGACTGTTATCTGCAGTTCAGCGGTTCTAATCTCACCGGCTCAAGGTTGACTCAGCCTTCCATCCTTCCGAGGTGGGTGAAATGAGGACCCAGACTGTGGGGGCGATGTGCTGACTCTGTAAACTGCTTAGAGAGGGCTGAAAGCCCTATGAAGCGGTATATAAGTCTAACTGCTATTGCTACTATTGCTATAGTAGAACAATAGAAAGTGTGGCAGGACAAAGACCCACAAGAAAAGAGGGCTGCAGGCCTCACACTTCTGAGGTGAGACGTTTCCTCAAAGAACATGTTTATTGCAGTGGTGAAATTCATTTTATTTTACTACCAGTTCTGTGGGCGTGGCTTAGGGGGCATGGCAGGGGAAGGATACTGCAAGATCCCATTCCCTCCCAACTCCTAGGGGAAGGATATTGCAAAATCTCCATTCCCTCCCCACTCTGGGGCCAGCCAGGGATGGTATTTGCAGGTTCTCCGAACTACTCAAAATTTCCGCTACCGGTTCCCCAGAACCTGCTGAGTTTCAGCCATGGTTTATTGAATCTATCATATTGGCACAGGCTGGTGAAAACCGACTCTGGAGGTTTCTACGGTTTTCACCTAAAAGAGGGCTTCAAGCCTGACAGCAGCCCTATTTCCTGACTAAAGTAGGTCCGTAGAATTATAGCTCAGGTTTAATCTCTTTCAGTTCTCTACAAAGATGCATTTTGGGAAATAAAAGCTGTGGGGATACAAGAATTGAAGAGAAGGTTTAAAACTTTTCCCCTGGTGGGTCAAGAGACGAACTGGCTGCAAGTTCTTATCGAAAAGGGATCAAAACAAGAACCATTTGCAAGAAAAGCAATAAGGCAGAGTTGATGCACAGCAAATTCACAGGAATTAGTGTTTTCAATAGATTAGCGGTCTCCAACCTTGGCAACTTTAAGACTTGCGGACTTCAACTCCCAGAACTCTGGGAGTTGAAGTCCGCAAGTCTTAAAAGTTGCCAAGGTTGGAGACCCCTGGACTAGAGTATCTTAGCTCAGGGTTGAACTGTGGGGTCCCCGGTGCCCTCTGAGCTGGGTTGTTTTCTTGCAGACGTTTCATTACCCAGCTAGGTAACATCTTCAGTTCTAGAAGGCTTTGTGGAGTGGAGGAAGGAGGAGAACGGTGGAATCCTTTGGGGTGAACCTGATGGTTTTCTTGCAGACATTTGGTTTTTGTTTTTTTGGCAAAGGGACTTAAATTAGTAGATCAGCGAAATGATGTGGACCTAGGAGCCAAGGTGGCGCAGTGATTAGGGTGCAGTACTGCAGGCCACTTCAGCTGACTGTTATCTGCAGTTCAGCGGTTCAAATCTCACCGGCTCAAAGGTTGACTCAGCCTTCCATCCTTCCGAGGTGGGTGAAATGAGGACCCAGACTGTGGGGGCAATATGCTGACTCTGTAAACCGCTTAGAGAGGGCTGAAAGCCCTATGAAGCGGTATATAAGTCTAATAAATAAATAATAAATAAATAGTGTATTTAGACTTTGGCAAGGCATTTGACAAAGTAGACCACAATCTACTTCCTGCTCAGATATAGTAAATAATAATAATAATAATGTGGGATAGACAGCATCACTACCCCATGGATTCGTAAGTGGCAGACAAATCGTAATCAACGAGTACTCCTTAATGGTCCCACATCCACGTGGAGGGAAGAAAACAGTGGGGGTACCACAAGGTTCCATTCTAGGCCCAGGACTCTTCGATATTTCCAAAAATGACTCAGATGTGGGAATAGGAGGAGAACTCATCAAATTTGCAGATGGTACTAAACTGGCAGGAATAGCCAACACCCTAGAAGGCAAGCGCAGGATCCAAAAAGTTCTTGGCGGACTTGAATAATGGGCCCCACACAACAAAAGGAAATTTAATGTGGCGAAAAGCAAAGTTTTATACCTGGGCAGAAAAACCCAGAGACAGAAGTACAGGTTAGGTGAAACCTGGCTCCAGAACAGGAACCGTGAGAGGATCTTGGAGATAACATCATCAATTCTGGAAGGGAGGAGGGTTTGGGAGAGGAGGAGAAGCAGTGGGGGGGGAGAGGAGGAGTGTGTGGTCCCTGGTGCTCTCTGAGCTTGATGGTTTTCTTGCAGATGTTTCATCACCCAAGTAGGGTAACTCATCATCAGTTCTAGAAGAGAGAGGGGTTTGTGAACTGAAGGAGGAAGAGGGCAGGGATGAGAAGGAGAAAGATGAGAACCGTGGGGGTCCATGGGATCTCTGAGTTAACCGAGACCCCCCCTCTGGGGCCCCTTTAACAAATTCTCTGTGTCTTTGTATTTGCTTTTGTTATCTTTCCCTTTAATAAGGAGAACAATTCAGAATGTCCTTTCTTTTGATTATGCAGCCTATAAAAGGGATGGTGTCATTTCTCCCTTTCATTTTCTCGCCAGTGAAATCCATCCATACCCATTAGATCGCACAGGGTCGGCCTCCTCCGGGTTCGATCCACTAGCCAATGCCATCTGGCTATGACCCGGGGGGGGGGCTTCTCTGTTGAAGCTCCGGCCCTTTGGAACGAACTCCCCGCGGAGATTCGGACCCTCACGTCTCTCCCTGCTTTACGAAAAGCCGTTAAAACCTGGCTGTGCCGGCAGGCCTGGGGTTGATGAGTTCCCTTCCCCTCTCGACAGGTGTGGTTGTTGGTCATTTTAAATGTCTATTTTGTACTTGTATGTTTCCCTTGCCCGTTTAAGTTGTTCACCGCCCTGAGTCCCTTTTTGGGAATAGGGCGGCATATAAATAAAATAAAACTTAAACTTAAACTTAAATCGATGAAACTGAGACTGCTCTGTCACTGAAAAGTTCCAAATTAAACTGTAAATCAAATGATCTTCCTTGTCTTGGTGTCATAATTGGGATTGGTCTAGCGCTTCTGTAAAAGCCACATCTGGCCAACAGACATCAGTACCTCCTTGCTAACACCTGCCGTTTCCCCTCACCCCCCCCCCCCAGATGGAGACCTACGAGGATCACCCTTGGTGCTCCTACCCAAGCGGAGAAGAGGAGATGACAGATGAAGAGAAGCACCACCACGACCGGCAGCTGGCCAAGATCAGAGCCCGGAGTAACAGCCGTTCCCGACACCGATCCTCCTTCCTAGTGGACGAGCTCGACATGCTCATGGACAAGGCGGCCACCACCATCCAGGCCACGTGGCGAGGCCATCTCACCCGTAAGCAGATCATGACAGAGCAGGCCGCGGCCGCCACCATCCAGGCTGCTTGGAGGCGATACATCGCTCGCGAGTACCGTGCTCTGCAGCGGCAGGAGGTGCCTTCGCCACAAGTCTACCGGCGCCGAAGATCGTCCTCCGTCTCCTTTGAGGGGCGGAGAGAATCCAGGGGGTACTCCAGGATGGACAGGGAGAGAGCGGCCGTGATCATTCAGGCACACTATCGGGGCTACATGACTCGCCAGGCCCTCCACGAATGCCAGCAGGCAGCCACCACCATCCAAGCTCACTGGCGGGGATACCGTACCCGACGGGACTTGACCCAAGCAGGAAGGCACGCTTACCATCCTGGACACCCGCAGAGGACCTACTACAGTCCCCCAAGGTTTCCAAAGGGGACTTACTACGGCCATCCCAGCTACATGCCCGGGAGCTCCTCCTGGGTGGGCCCGTACCCCAGGAAACATTGGCGCAAATGCCTTGTGGGAGACCCCGAGGAGTGGGAAAGCAAGGTACCACGATCCCCGTCCTCCATGGTCCAGCGAGAGAACACTGAGCCCTCCCAGCCCAAGACGTGTCCGCGCTGCGGGAGGTGCACTAGCATCCGTGTGCTTGTCGGCGTGGGCAAAGGGCCGCCATCGGAATCGGAAACAGAGGACAGTGAATGTGAAAGGCACGCAAGTGTCTCTCCGTCCAGAAGTGCCCAAAGGATGTCCTACACCTCCAGGCAGGAGGGACCGACGTACAGCCAGTCACGCCGTTACGGGCCCCGCTTCTCCTATCAGGCGCCTTCCAAAAGCTACCACGTGCCCGGGGAAGAGCAGATGCGGAGGCAGAGCCGAGAACCCGGCGTAGTCGTCAGTCAGCGCCTGGCCTCCAGCACACAAACCTCCGTACGGCTGACACGGGAGCGCACCAACACCCGGAGTCTCTCCTCCACCAGCGTCCAAGCCCAGCAGCTGCAACAGCAAGGCATGCCTCCCCAGGGCACCTCCAACTGGTTGTACGAAAACTACGGGGCTCGCCGGATGGGCGAAGGGCAGAGGCGCGTGTTCAAAACCAGGAAGCAGATGTGGCAAGTGGTCCGCGCAGCCACCCTGATCCAGGCCTTCTGGCGGGGCTGGAGGGTCCGACAAACGTTGCGTCTCCAAGAAGAAGCGGCAATCAAGATCCAGTCCGCTTATCGGGGTTACCGAACCAGAGCTTACCTGATGGAGGTGGGAATAATCAGCGAAGGAGATACGGATTAAAACGTTTTTTTTTTGGGGGGGGGGAGGACTGGTCCTCTTGGAACGGGGGTGGGGGGGTGGGAGAGGAAGAGGGAGGCTCAAAGGAGAACCCCTCTTTCCACCTTTGTCTCCCGGCCTCCTCTAACAAGCAAGCTTGCAATTCTAATAAATGGAGCCTAATTATGAATACTTCTCAGTTTTGTTTTCAGGGAGTCCCCGACCTCAGGGGTGGGTTTCAATTTTTTTTACTACCGGCTCGGTAGGCGTGGCTAGAGGGGGGGGGCGTGTGACTGAGTGGGCATGGCCAACTTGACGTCACTCATGCACACTCAGTCACACGACCCCCTCACCGAAAGGGTGGTGAAAGGTTTTGACGGGGGGCGAGTGGTGGTGGGGGCTTCAGCCTCGCCGGAGCTAAGGGAGCACCTGCAAACTACTAGTAAGAAAAAGAAGGTTTTTAGCCTCCCCGCCCCCCCAGGAACACTCTGCAGGCTTCAGCAAGGCTGGGGAAAGGGAAAAATCCAGTTTTGCGAAAAATGGGTGGAAAACTTGCCGTTTTTTGCAAAAACGGGGGCATTTTTGCCTTCCCCCAGCCCTGCTGAAGCCTGCAGAGTGTTCCTGGGGGCTGGGGAAGGCAAAAACGCCTCCATTTTTGCCCAAAACAGCCCTTCTCTGGGACTGGCATGCGCACCCCATTAAAAAGGGGGGGGAATTACATTTTTTCGATGGAGATTGTTCTGCGCATGTCCAGAACAGAAAATAAAGATGGCGCCACCCAGGATAGAACCGGTGCGGTCAGGTGTCGGGCTGAGTTCGGCTGAACCGGTCCGAACCGGTCGGAACCCACCTCTGTCCAACTTAAACTATTTGTTTACTGAGTATTTGAAGTTCAAACAGCACTAAAGGGACGACTCAGGAATGTTGTTGACACTGGTTCACCGACAAATGCGCGCTCGACAGAAGCGCGCCGATGAAACCGCGGAGGAGAAAACCGCAAGTTCGAAATCGTGCCGACGAATTAGCGCTGAAGCGCGCCGACAACAACGCGTAGATAGAAGCGCGCTCTAAACCTAACCCTAAATCTAAACCTAACCCTTACCTTAACCGTAATCGCGCTTCTGTCGGCCCTCTTTTGTCGGCGCGCCTTTGTGTGCGCGCTGTCGACGTCGCGGTTGACACTTACGAGGATTGCAGCGTCCACGGGGTCGTGTGATGAAAATTGGCATGCTGGGCAACTGGCATGTACTTGTGACGGTTGCAGTGTCCCTGAGTCGTCCCTTTTTACGACCTCCTGACAAGCAAAATCCACGGGGAAAGTAGGTTCGCTTAACGGCCCTGTTGCCAACTTAACCACTGCAGCAATTCACTTAAAAAAAACGTGGCAGGAAAGGTCGTAAAATGGGGCAAGGCTCACAACTTAACAACTGTCTTGCTTAGCAGAATGGAAGATAATAGAACAATAAAATAAATAATGAAAGAGAACAACCGAGGAACACCGACTACATGGTTACCAAAAAAGGAATCTGTTGAACAGGCAAATCTTTCCAGCGGCAATTTGTTTCATTTCTGTTTATTTAATATTTCTTGCTCTAATGTTTGTACCCGTCTTTAGGGTATTTGTAAGTCGCCTATTTGACCGTGAGATGGGTGGCATAAAAAAATTAAGAAAATAAATAAACTATGTTGGTTAGAGAGAATAGAATACAATACAATACAATAGCAGAGTTGGAAGGGACCTTGGAGGTCTTCTAGTCCAACCCCCTGCCTAGGCAGGAAACCCTATACCGTTCCAGACAAATGGCTATCCAACATCTTCTTAAAGGCTTCCAGTGTTGGGGCATTCACAACTTTTGGAGGCAAGGAATTCCACTGATTAATTGTTCTCACTGTCAGGAAATTTCTCCTCAGTTCTAAGTTGCTTCTCTCCTTGATTAGTTTCCACCCATTGCTTCTTGTTCTGCCCTCAGGTCCCTTGGAGAATAGCTTGACTCCCTCTTCTTTGTGGCAGCCCCTGAGATATTGGAAGATTGCTATCATGTCTCCCCTAGTCCTTCTTTCCATTAAACTAGACGTACCCAGTTCCTGCAACTGTTCTTCATATGTTTTAGCCTCCAGTCTCCTAATCATCTTTGTTGCTCTTCTCTGCACTCTTTCCAGAGTCTCCACATCTTTTTTATATCGTGGTGACCAAAACTGGATGCCGTATTCCAAGTGTGGCCTTCCCAAGGCATTATAAAGTGGTATTAACACCTCATGTTATTTTGATTCTCTCCCTCTGTTGATGCAGCCTAGAACTGTGTTGGCTTTTTTGGCAGCTGCTGCCCACAGCTGGCTCCTATTTAAACGGTTCTCCACTAGGACTCCAAGATCCCTCTCACAGTTACTACTACTGAGCAAGGTACCACCTATGCTGCCTTCTGGTGCTTTGGAGAGTAGTTTGACTCCCTCTTCTTTGGTGCAACCCCTGAGATATTGGAAGACTGCTATCCTGTCTCCCCTAGTCCTTCTTTTCATTAAACTAGACATACCCAGTTCCTGCAACCGTTCCTCATATGTTTTAGCCTCCAGTCCCCTAGTCCTCTTTGTTGCTCTTCTCTGCACTCTTTCTAGAGTCTCCACATCTTTTCTGCATCGTGGCGACCAAAACTGGATGCCGTATTCCAAGTGTGGCCTTCCCAAGGCATTTATCAAGTGGTATTAACCCTTCACGGGATCTTCATAATACTCCCTAGATGCCACGACTTAAGGGGGCAGCTTCCCAGCCACAGGAGGCATTGCTGCCTGTGCAGCCCGACTGCGAGAAAACCTTTCAGCCAGCAGGAACCCTGCAGCATAACCAAGACTCCCTCCCCCATTACCCCCTGCCTCCAAATCACTGAAAGAAGACAAGAGAGCCTCAACAACAACAACGAGATGTTGGCTATATTTTATTGGCTTGTTTGCTTGGGGAAAAAAGAAAGTTTCCCGCACAGCCATTTTCTTCCTGGAGCAACTACACAGCTATGTTGTTGCCTGTGCTTTTGCGACACAGCTGATTCTGTGGTTTGGGGACTGATGGGGGAGCAGGAGATGTCACATTAACGCTGGCAGGGGAGTGTGGAGGTAGTCCTCGAACTTACAGCCATGCGTTTTTAGTGACTGTTGAAAGTTACAACACTAGAATAAGGTGACTTATGACTGCTTTTTACACTTACGACGGTTGCAGGGTCCCCCATGGCCACAGGATCAGAATTCGGACGCTTGGCAACTGACTCGCGTTTACAACGGTTGCGGTGTCCCACAAGCGATCACGTTTTGTGACCTTCTGACACCAAGCCAGTGTTTCTCAACCTTGGCGGCTTTAAGTCCCGTGGACTTCAACTCCCAGAATCCCCCAGCCAGCTATGGATTCTGGGAGTTGAAGTCCACGGGACTTAAAGGTCACCAAGGTTGAGAAACACTGCACCAAGCTCACTCAACGGGGAAAGCCAGAAGCGTTTAATAACCGTGCTACTCATTTAACAACCGCAGTTGAGTCATTTAACAACCGTGGCAAGGAAGGTTGCAACATGGGGGCAAGACTCACTTAATAACCGTCTTGCTTAGCCACGGAAAATTTGGGCTCAAGTCAAGGACTCACCTGTAAGGAGGGGGTTGGTGGAGGGATTTTTTCATGGGGTCTAGAAATGCAGCTGTGCAGCTCAGGACATTATTTTTATCCATTTTAAAAAATACATACAAGCAAGCCCCCCAAAAACTCACTGAATGTCGCACTCAGCCTGCACGAGAGACCGTAAAGATTGTCCCACCATCCCTGGAATCTGGGTCAAATTTGCACAGTTTTGGTCAAATTTGCACAGTGGATGTTTCATCCAGCCTCCGGCGACTTTTTTCCAAGCTCCAAACGAACCCCCCCACCCACAGCACGTAGGTCCTTATGTCCAATTGCAAAATGCCTGGGGAGGGTCACCGCTGACGGCTGGGAAAAGTTCAGGGGTCAAAAACCCGTTGCTGTCCATCAGCCGTCCTATTGCTCTTTTGACAGGTCTTAATCATTTGAAGATGTCCAGCTTGGTGGGCGAAATGCCTCCGCGTCCTGTGGGTTGAGGAGGAGGAGGAGGAGGAGGAAGAGGAAGTGGCATGGGTCCCTTCCTCGCTCGGGAGTGTCCTGGAGGAATCTGACTTGATCACAGTGAGAACAAATATGCTGCCGGCCTAAGTTGACCCATCTAGGAAAGCTCTTTCGGGTGTGCCATGCTTCCGGATTTCAAGGAATCCTCGCGAATTACTCCACAGCCTTTTCCGAGAAGAATGGAGAACCGTATGGGGATGATATCAACGCGGTGAGGGCCGAACACGTCCCGGGGTAACCATGAGGTCATAACTCTCGCTGAACATTAAGTTCAGCTATAACTCGAACGAAGCTTAGATCTGACTGTCTGTCAGAGCCGAGGTGGTGCAATGGTTAAATGCAGCACTGCAGGCTACTTCAGCTGACTGCAGTTCGGCTGTTCAAATCCCACCAGGCTCAAGGTTGACTCAGCCTTCCATCCTTCCGAGGTGGGTAAAATGAGGACCCGGATTGTTGTTGGGGGCGATATGCTGACTCTGTAAACCGCTTAGAGAGGGCTGAAAGCCCTATGAAGCGGTATATAAGTCTAACTGCTATTGCTATTGCTATTCCTAAAAATGCCCGAATTGATTCATGAGTATCGAGCCAAGTTTCAAATACAAAACCAGTCATTTATTAGGAGCACCAATAGGCAAGGCCTTTCCGCAGTCAGATATGAGCTTTGTTTGAGTTATGGCTGAACTTCACCCCTGTTCCTTCCCTCCCCTCAGTATGTGTCATAAATCACATTCCCCAATGAGGTGCACCCCTCCCAAGCCTGCTGGAGTAATCTGAGGTCCGACTTTAGCCGAAAGTATGCGTAGAATGTGCTCCCCGCCCTTCTCTCCTAAGGGTGACGTTAGGAGTTGACACACGAGTCCTGTCTGCAACCTGTGGGATGGTGCACCACAGGTCACAGGTTCCTCCACTCAAGGCCCTGAACTTAAGCAGACAGCGGTAGGAGGAAGTCAACAAAACCGCTCCATTGTGGGGGAAGGCAGTCCGCTCACCCCAACTTCCGTAGCTCCACTCAGCAGTGAATTTCGTACGCTACCTGAGGCTGGAGCATCAGCCCCTGGTTTGCAAAGAGCTCGCTGCCTTCTTGGGGGGCCTCCTCTTCTCCTTCCAGAGTCTGAGTCGCCTGGTCTTGCAGCTGCTCCGGGAAGACCCCGCCTGCCAGGCCTTCGGGGTCCTTGTAGGTGGCGAAGAGGGGCTTGTTGCGGTCGATGACGAACATTTCGTGGCCCCTCTCGTCTCGGTACTCCTCCAGCTGGGCGAAGGTGGTGGGCCCGTCCGAGTAGTCGTTGACGTACAGGATGTTCTCCTCCTTCTTGGCCTTTTTCCGCTTCCGGTGCTTGCGGTAGATCATGATGACCAACAGGAGGGCCACCAGGGCCAGCAGGGAGATGGCCACGGCGATGGCCGTCTGCGTGGCCATGCCCAGGGCGTGGAAGTCCATGCTCTCCATGTCGTAAAGAGGTTCCTGGCTGATGTCCACCGAAGCCGGGTAGCCCTGTGACTGTTGTTGCTGGTGCGAGAGGTTCACCATGAGGTGGAAGACCACCCGGGCCATCCCGCCGGGATTGGAGGCCTCGCACTCGTATTTCCCGCCATGGGACACCGTCACGTTGTTGAGGAACAGCATTCCGCTGCCGGTGTCCGACTGCTCAAAGCGTTCCCCGATGCTGCGCTCCCTCAGCTCAAAGCTTCCGCTGGGCAGGTGGGTCCGGCTTCCCCTGGAGCCCCCGGCCCGCCAGTGGGCCAGTTTGCGCCAGGTCACCAGCGGCTGTGGGTAGCCCGAGGCCTGGCAGGAGACGCGCAGGTCGTCGCCCAGCCGTGCCGTGACTTCGAGGGGCTGCACTTGCACGACCGGCGGGATGCAGATCAAGCTGTTGCCAGAGACGTCGGCGAGGCTTTGGTAGGCCAGGCGGGGCGGCTCCGAACACTCGATCTTCTTGTCCTGGGGGCTCAGGAGCCTCTGGCCTTCCTCTCGGATCCAGCTGCTGAGCCAGTGCAGAGCGCAGTCGCATCGCCATGGATTGTCTGGGGGGGGGGGGGGAACCGAGTATATCCATCAACAATAGGTCACTGGAGGTTTTTAAGGAAAGATTGGACAGGCCCTTGTCTGGAATGGTATAGGGTCGATCCCCAAGGTCCCTTCCAGCTCTATTCTGATTGAAATGGCATAGGGTCTCCTGACTGAGCAGGGGGGTGGACTAGAAGACCTCCAAGGTCCCTCCCAGCTCTATTCTGATTGAAATGGCACAGGGTCTCCTGCTTGAGCACAGGGTTGGACTAGAAGACCTCCAAGGTCCCTTCCAGCTCTATTCTGATTGAAATGGCACAGGGTCTCCTAATTGAGCAGGGGGTTGGACTAGAAGACCTCCAGGGTCCCTTCCATCTCTATTCCGATTGAAATGGCATAGGGTCTCCTGATTGAGCAGGGGTTGGACTAGAAGACCTCCAAGGTCCCTTCCAGCTCCATTCTGATTGAAATGGCATAGGGTCTCCTAATTGAGCAGGGGGTTGGACTAGAAGACCTCCAGGGTCCCTTCCATCTCTATTCCGATTGAAATGGCATAGGGTCTCCTGATTGAGCAGGGGTTGGACTAGAAGACCTCCAAGGTCCCTTCCAGCTCCATTCTGATTGAAATGGCACAGGGTCTCCTAATTGAGCAGGGGGTTGGACTAGAAGACCTCCAGGGTCCCTTCCATCTCTATTCCGATTGAAATGGCATAGGGTCTCCTGATTGAGCAGGGGGCTGGACTAGAAGACCTCCAAGGTCCCTTCCAGCTCTATTCTGATTGAAATGGCATTGGGTCTCCTGACTGAGGAGGGGGCTGGACTAGAAGACCTCAAAGGTCCCTTCCAGCTCTATTCTGATTGAAATGGCATAGGGTCTCCTGATTGAGCAGGGGGCTGGACTAGAAGACCTCCAAGGTCCCTTCCAGCTCTATTCTGATTGAAATGGCATAGGGTCTCCTGATTGAGCAGGGGGATGGACTAGAAGACCTCCAAGGTCCCTTCCAGCTCCATTCTGATTGAAATGGCACAGGGTCTCCTGATTGAGCAGGGGGTTGGACTAGAAGACCTCCAAGGTCCCTTCCAGCTCTATTCTGATTGAAATGGCACAGGGTCTCCTGATTGAGCAGGGGGTTGGACTAGAAGACCTCCAAGGTCCCTTCCAGCTCTATTCTGATTGAAATGGCACAGGGTCTCCTGATTGAGCAGGGGGATGGACTAGAAGACCTCCAAGGTCCCTTCCAGCTCCATTCTGATTGAAATGGCACAGGGTCTCCTGATTGAGCAGGGGGTTGGACTAGAAGACCTCCAAGGTCCCTTCCAGCTCCATTCTGATTGAAATGGCACAGGGTCTCCTGATTGAGCAGGGGGATGGACTAGAAGACCTCAAAGGTCCCTTCCAGCTCTATTCTGATTGAAATGGCATAGGGTCTCCTGCTTGAGCACAGGGTTGGACTAGAAGACCTCTGAGGTCCCTTCCAGCTCTATTCTGATTGAAATGGCATAGGGTCTCCTGCCTGAGCAGGGGGTTGGACTAGAAGACCTCCGAGGTCCCTTCCAGCTCTATTCTGATTGAAATGGCATAGGGTCTTCTGATTGAGCAGGGGTTGGACTAGAAGACCTCCGAGGTCCCTTCCAGCTCTATTCTGATTGAAATGGCATAGGGTCTTCTGATTGAGGAGGGGGCTGGACTAGAAGACCTCCAGGGTCCCTTCCAGCTCTATTCTGATTGAAATGGCATAGGGTCTTCTGATTGAGCAGGGGTTGGACTAGAAGACCTCCGAGGTCCCTTCCAGCTCTATTCTGATTGAAATGGCATAGGGTCTCCTGCCTGAGCAGGGGGTTGGACTAGAAGACCTCCGAGGTCCCTTCCAGCTCCATTCTGATTGAAATGGCATAGGGTCTTCTGATTGAGCAGGGGTTGGACTAGAAGACCTCCGAGGTCCCTTCCAGCTCTATTCTGATTGAAATGGCATAGGGTCTCCTGATTGAGCAGTGGGTTGGACTAGAAGACCTCCGAGGTCCCTTCCAGCTCTATTCTGATTGAAATGGCATAGGGTCTCCTGATTGAGCACAGGGTTGGACTAGAAGACCTCCAGGGTCCCCTTCAGCTCCATTCTGATTGATTGATTGGAGGTGTCAGATGTTCCAGATTTCTCTCGGTCCTTCCTGCTGAGATATTTCCCCACCCGACTAAAGGACCTCTCTTTTCCCCCAGAAGAAACGGAGGCCTCGCAAGGGTCACTTTGGACGTACCTGTCAGCCTCAGCACTTGCAGGCTGATGAGGGGTCTCAGGGCCACCCGGCTGATGGTGCGCAGGTTGTTCTTGCTGAGGTCCAGCAGAGCTAGCGAGGTCAGTCCGGTGAGCGCTTGGTCCTCCAGACACTCAATGCTGTTCTCCTGCAGGTGAAGTTCCTGGAGCCTCTGCAAAGGGAAAAGAAGGATCAGCGGAAGGGCCTTCAGCTCTCCCGGTCCTTACTCCTTGGATCTTAAAACAGGGCTCTCCAAAGCTGGCCACTGAAAGGACTTGTGGACTTCAATCTTTTTTATATTGTGACAATCACAACAGCATCCAGCTTTGGTGGCCACGATGTAGAAAAGATGTGGAGACTCTGGAAAGAGTGCAGAGAAGAGCAAGAAAGAGGATTAGGGGACTGGAGACTAAAACACATGAAGAACGGTTGCAGGAACTGGGGATGTCTAGTTGAATAGAAAGAAGGACTAGGGGAGACATGATAGCAGTCTTCCAATATCTCAGGCATTGCCACAAAGAAGAGGGAGTCAAGCTATGCTCCAAAGCACCTCAAGGCAGGACAAGAAACAATGGGTGGAAACTAATCAAGGAGAGAAGCAACTTAGAAATTTCCCAACAGTTAGAACAATTAATCAGCTTGAGCAGGGGGTTGGACTAGAAGACCTCAAAGGTCTTCCCCATCCCTACAATGTTATGTTCTAAATAGAATATCACCTCCCTTCAGGCTTTCGGTAAAGCCGTTAAAACCTGGCTGTTCCGGCAGGCCTGGGGTTGACGAGTTCCCTTCCCTGCTCGAATTTGTGACTGTTGATGGTTTTTAAACTTTTCTCTGTATTTTGTTTGTTGTGTTACCTTGTCTGTACTACCCCACCCCTGGGTTTGTTAGTCCCTCCGGGAATAGGGCGGCATATAAATGCAATAAACCTTTAGAGATAGCTGGGGTTTTGTAGCCAAAACTAAGTACTTTCTCCTGGGCGCCATGGACATTCTAACACCTGGCCAGAGAAAGAGGAGCGAAGTTTCCAAGCAACTGGACAGCACCTTGACTGATTGTTTGGGAAAGGGGGGAAACTTTTACTTTTAATTAGGTGAAAACCGTAGAAACCTCCAGAGTCGTTTTTCACCAGCCTGTGCCAATATGATAGATTCAATAAACCATGGCTGAAACTCAGCAGGTTCTGGAGAACCAGTAGCGGAAATTTTGAGTAGTTCGGAGAACTTGCAAATACCATCCCTGGCTGGCCCCAGAGTGGGGAGGGAATGGAGGTTTTGCAATATCCTTCCCCTAGGAGTTGGGAGGGAATGGGATCTCGCAGTATCCTTTCCCTGCCATGCCCATCAAGCTACGCCCACAGAACTGGTAGTAAAAAAAATTGAATTTCACCACTGCAATAAACATGTTCTTTGAGGAAACGTCTTGCCTGGGAATTGTGAGGACTGTAGCCCTCTTTTCTTTTGGATCTTTGGCCTGCCACGCTTTCTATTCTTCTACTATAGCAATAGTAGCAATAGCAGTTGGAGTTATATACCGCTTCATAGGGCTTTCAGCCCTCTCTAAGCGGTTTACAGAGTCAGCATATTGTCCCCAACAACAATCCGGGTCCTCATTTCACCCACCTCGGAAGGATGGAAGGCTGAGTCAACCTTGAGCCGGTGAGATTTGAACCGCTGAACTGCAGATAACAGTCAGCTGAAGTGGCCTGCAGTACTATGCATTTTCTATGGTGGGAAAATGGGAAGGGGGGATTGTGTGGAGTTAGATGCAATGTAGCCATAACAACATTCTTTCTAGAAAGACAAGGTCATCCTTTGTCTCTGCACCTCTGCATCTGGACGGGTGGAAGCTGCTAGTGTGGCAGTGGGAGATTGTACCATGGGATGGACTGGTGGGTGTTGGGGACAAGATCTTGGACTTTCAGCTGGGTGGGGAAAACCAGGAAGCTTTCAGATTCGGGGTTTCCCCAGATGTGCCAACATGGCTCTCTTGATAAATTGGAACTCTGAGCAATCCTTTGCCTTGGACTCTGATTTAATTTTTGGATGCTGACAGGAGTTCTGTTTGCTATGGGTGACTTGGAAACCTGACACAAGGCTTACAAATGGCCAGGTATTGTTGTCCGTGGAAGCTGAAGGATCTCCGGCCTCTTCCCCCCAGCCCCCCCGGACCGCCAAAGAGCCTCACCTCCAGTTCACAAAAGGTGAAATCCGGGAGCCGGGTGATCTGGTTGCCGGAGAGATAAAGGACCCGCAGGTGTTCCAGGCCTTTGAAGATGCTGCTGTTGATCAGGTGGATCCGGTTTCCATTCAGGGCCAGCTCCAGCAGCCGGTTCTGGTGGTGGAAGGCGCCGGGCTCCAGGGCGGAGATGGTGTTGTTCTGCATGTAGAGGTACCGGAGGTCCAGAAGGGAGGCCAAGTCTTGCTGGCGGATCTGGGTGATGCTGTTGTCCTGCAGGAAAACGGTCTGCCCAGCCGGGGAGGGAGGGAGGGAGGGACAAAGGCCAGAGTCAGCCAAAGGTGGGACGCAGGCCCTTTGTTTACATAAACCACACACCCCGAGGTCTCTTGTGCTCTCTGAGCTTGGCGGTTTCTCCTCGCAGACGTTTCATGACCCAACTAGGGAACATCATCAGTGCTGGAAAGATTGGGGGTTTTGGAGGAGGAGGAAGACTGTAGGGGTCCCTGGTGCTCTCTGACATTGCTTGTTTTCTTGCACACATTTCATTACCCAAGTAGGGAATATAATGTTAGAAGGATTGGGTTTTTGGGAGAATTGGAGGAGGAGGAGGAGGAGGAGGAGGAGGAGGAGGAGGAGGAGGAGGAGGAGGAGGAGGAGGAGGAGGAGGAGGAGGAGGACGACGACGACTGTGGGACCCTTGGTGCTCTTTGAGCTTGGTGGTTTTCTTGCAGGCATTTCATTACCCATCTAGGGAACATCATCTGTGCTAGAAGGGAGTTAGGTTTGCAGAGAGGAGGAAGAGGAGGAGAACTGTGGGCTCCTTCTCCCCGTATTAAGGTTCTTCTCACCTCGGGTCGCTGGTGAGCTCTCTTGAGAGTCACTGAAGTCCCGAGAAGGTTCTACACCCATTTGCACTCTTGGGTGTGTGGAACCATCCAAAGATAAACCCCCAAGTGGCCTCTACGACAATGAAAGCTAACAACTGACCTTCAGAGCACTAACAACAACATATTCTGTATTCTATATTATCCTGAATTCTGTGTTCTATATTCTGTGTTCCATGTTCTATATTCTATATTCTGTGTTCTATATTCTGCGTTCTATATTATTCTGCATTCTGCATTCTATATTCTGTGTTCTATATTCTGTATTCAGTGTTCTGTGTTCTATATTCTGTGTTCTATATTCTGCGTTCTATATTCTGCGTTCTATATTATTCTGCATTCTGCATTCTATATTCTGTGTTCTATATTCTGTATTCAGTGTTCTGTGTTCTATATTCTGTATGCTATAGTCTGATATTCCATATTTCATAATATTCCATAATCCTATCTTCTACTAAGGAAGGAGCCTGGCCTGGCCTGTGCGGATGCCCCGGAGGAAGAGGACGTGGGGCTCTGGTGGCCTCACCTGGGTGGTGGGGGAGATGCTCCCTGGAATGTCCTTCAGCCCCAAAGAGCCACACTCCACCGTCAGGCTGTAGCAGCGGCAAGGCGTGGGACAGACGTGCGCCTGGAAGACCAGGAGCCCGAGCAGCAGCAGGCAGAGAAGCGGGGCCTTCACTGGGGCCATCCTAGACCAGCTGCAGGGAAGGGAGAGAGAGAGAGAGAGAGAGAGAGAACATTGCAGCAGGGCTCCCAACACAGGGGAAACCGAGGCAGGTCACCCCAAGAGGGCCGGATGGCACCCTTGGCCAATCGGGCGATGATGAGGATCGTTCAGATGATCTCAAGAGTGCCCAATTGTGCCCTTTCTACAACTCCACCCTGTCGTGTACAGGTAGTCCTCGATGTACGACCACAATTGAGCCCAAAATTTACATTGCTAATTGAGACATTTGTTAGCTGAGCTTTGCCCTGTTTTACGACTTCCCTTGCCATATTTGTTAAGCGAATCACTGCGGTTGTTAAGTTTCAAGTTTATTAGAATTTGTATGCCGCCCACTCCCATAGGGCACGGTTGTTAAGTGAATCTGGTTTCCCCCATTGACTTTGCTTGCCCGAAGGTCGCAAAAGGGCCCACAGAACTGGTAGTAAAAAAAAATGAATTTCACCACTGCAATAAACATGTTCTTTGAGGAAACGTCTTGCCTCGGAATTGTGAGGACTGCAGCCCTCTTTTCTTTTGGGTCTTTGGCCGCCCACGCTTTCTATTCTTCTACTATAGCAATAGTAGCAATAGCAGTTAGACTTATATACCGCTTCATAGGGCTTTCAGCCCTCTCTAAGCGGTTTACAGAGTCAGCATATCTCCCCCAACAACAATCCGGGTCCTCATTTCACCCACCTCGGAAGGATGGAAGGCTGAGTCAACCCTGAGCTGGTGAGATTTGAACCGCCGAACTGCAGAACTGCAGTCAGCTGAAGTAGCCTGCAGTGCTGCATTTAACCACTGCGCCACCTCGGAAATAAGGAGGAATTTCCTGACCGTGAGAACCATCAACCAAAGGAACAGAAATTGCCTTCGGAAGTTGTGGGAGCTTCATCCCTGGAGGCTTTCAAGGAGAAACTGGGCCACGCCATCGGTCAGAAATGGTTCAGGGTCTCCTGCTTGGACTAGAAGACCTATTTTGTACTCACATGTACAATGGAACACCCGTCCAGACGTAAGACAAGGTCCTTCCAACTCTTTTAATCTGACCAAAGTTAAAAAAAAAAGGAAGAAGAACCTCTATCATGGAGACCGCAGGCTCACACAGAGCTTCTAAATTTCCTGGGTTTAAGCCCCTGAGCCTCACCAAGGGGTCCGCAAGCTTGGGAAGGGGCAATGGGTCTTCTGTCCCGCCCCCTGAATCTTGCTCTTTGTTAAAGGGAACTCTTTGCTTTAAGCCCCCCCAACCCAAAGTCCTCTGAAATGCTACCTCATCGGCCTGCGGTTGCATCTCAAGCTGAGCCAAGAGGCTGAAACGGTTGGGGTTGGCATGGCGCCCGGTCCAAGCTCCGTCACGCGCTGGGTTGGCACGCTGGGCGCACTAGAGAGCCAAATATAGCACCGGAGCAAGATAAAGCAGAAGGACAAAAGGACGTCGCTTTCAGAACAATAGAGCTGGAAGGGACTTTGGAGGTCTTCTAGTCCAACCCCCTGCTCAAGCAGGAGACCCCATTCCCGACAATTGGCTGTCCAATCATCGATGGAGATTCTCTGTCATCCAGGTCACGGTTGTCCCAAAAGGGCTTTTTTTTCAAGAGGCCGCTGGACTTTCTGGTTTTTTTTAAAAAGACGTTTCGCTTCTCATCCAAGGAGCTTCTTCAGCTCTGACTGGATGGAGGGGGAAGGGAAGGATTTGTACTCCTTGCAGACAGCTGGTCATTTGAATCCTTTGAGAGGGTCGTTGAGGCCACTTGGAGGTTTATCTGTGTCCTCAGGGTCACCTGAGTGGTGCAAATGATTCCTGTAGTCTGCATTTTTTCTCTGGAGATCCGTTCATATTGCCACCGCAACACAAGAGTGTCCATCCCATACTCCTTGCAGACGGCTGGTCATTTGCATCCTCTTAGAATTTAGGCAGTCATTGAGGCCACTTGGATGGTCTGGACCGGAAGCTCTCTCCGTGCTATGGAAATGCAAAGGAGCCGTTGGAATGGTGTGGGAATAGGAACGGATTTCCAGATTCCCTCAGGTGACCCTGAGGACACAGACAAATCTCCAAGCAGCCTCAAGGACCGTCTCAAAGGATGCAAATGACCAGCTGTCTGCAAGAAGTACAAATCCTTCCATTCCCCACCATCCGGTCAGAGCTGAAGAAGCACCTAGTCTTCCTCCTCCTTTCTGCACACCCCACTCCCTTCCAACACTGATGATATTACCTATTTGGGTCATGAAACGCCTGCGAGCAAAAAACCAAGCTCAGGGAGCACTCCATAAGAAAACAATATGTTGATTTACTGCCGTAAATGAACCTCCCTCTGCCTCAGTTCCCCCACTTGAAAGCCGGAACAATATCCAGCTTTTTGAAGGACCCTCTTCCCATGGGGTTCAGAGGCTCTAAAGGAGAGTTTCTCAACCTTGGCGACTTTAAGTCCTGTGGACTTCAACTCCCAGAATCCCCCAGCCAGCGCAGCTTCTTCCCCTTCTTCCTTCCCTTACTTCTCCCCTACTTCTCCCCTCTTTCTTCTCCTTCCTACCCTCTCTCCTTCTCTTTCTCTCTCTTCCTCCCTCCTCTCCTTCTCTTTCTCTCCCTTCCACCCACCTCTCCTTACTTCTTTCTTCTTCCCCTACCTCTCCTCCACATTTCTTCTTCCTCTCCTACTGTCTCTCCTTCTCTCTCTCTCTCTCCCACCCTCCACTTCTTTCCCTTCCTTCGTCCCTTCCTGTGACTTTGAACGGCCACTAACTGAACTGTTGTAGGTCGAGGACTGTCTGTGCGGGATAAGAGAGTTGGAAGGGACCTTGGAGGTCCTCCAGTCCAACCCTCACCTTAGGCGGGGGAAAAAACCCTACACGGGTAGTCCTCGTGTTGCATCTACAATTGAGGCCGGAATTTCCGTTGCTAAGCGAAGCCGTTGTTAAATGAGCTTCACCCCATTTTACGGCCTTCTGGCAAGCAGACTCAACGGGGAATCCAGATTCACGTCGCAGCTGTGTGACCAACTCAACGACTGCCATGATACACTTAACAATGGTCATAGAACCAGGCAAACTCACTGTACAAACGAGCCATCCATTTGGGGCTAAATTGCAGTCATAACCTGAGGACTGGCTGTGGTTTGTGAACCCAGAACAGGCAACATAAGTTGCCTCTGAAGGCAGCAGCCTCTGACACGCGATGCCCTTCTCTGCATGCAAATGCATTTAAAACACACACAAAAACCTTTTCACCAAAGCTGGAGCAAGAAAATCAAGGTGTGTTTTGTGAAGGAAACTGTGACGGGCATTTTTGTGACCCCCCCCCCCCCCGTGGCCTGATCTACCTGGAGCCTCCCTGAAATGGTATAGGTTGGACTAGAAGACCTCCAAGATCCCTTCCCACTCTGCCATTGTACGATTCACGCTTTCTTCTTTCCTTCTCCATCTTCCTCTCCTCCTCCTGTTCTCCTTCTGTTTCTCTCTCCTCCTCCTCCTCTGTCTCTTTCTTGAACATGCACGTTCTTCCTCTTCTCCTTTCAGTACTTCCTTTTCCTTTCCTCCTTTCCTTCCCCTTTCCCCTTTTTCCTTCTGCATCTCCCTCCTCTTCATCCTTTTTTCTCTTTCTCCCCTTTTTCTTCTCCTTCTCCTCCCCCCTTTCCTCCTCCTCCTTCTTGAGCTTCATCTGTTCTTCTTCTATCACCAAGTAAACCATCCCTCCTCTTCCCCCTTTTTCTTCTTCTGCTTCTACAATTCCCCCCCCTCCTCCTCTTTCTTCCTGAGCTTCATCTCTGGTTGATCACATTTTTATTATTTTTCCCCTCTATAACATCTTACAATCATCACATTAAACATTTTTGTGTCATCATACCTGTATATATCAATCTTATATCTCTATATCTCTATATCTCTATATCTCTATCTCTATCTATCTATCTATCTATCTATCTATCTATCTATCTATCTATCATCTATTTATATCTATCTATCTATCTATCTATCTATCTATCTATCTATCTATCTATCTATCTATCTATCTATCTATCTATCTATCTATCTATCTATCTATATTCATCTACAGTTCTATACATTTCTCTATTGTTTCTTGGCTGAATTAACTTTATTCCTGTTATGCAACCCTTTATACCAATTATCCCAAATTTCATAGTATCCAGATTCTTCTTTGTCCTTTAATCTTAATGTTAGCTTGTCCACTTCTGCGCAATCTAGACTTTCCTGAATCACTAATTCATCTGGGAGAATATTACTCTGTTTCCAACATTGGGCCATCATTATTCTGGCTGTAGTCAACAGTGTGTTAGTATGTATTTAATTTTCTTTCTATCTTTCCCCTTGGTTATTCCCAGCAGAAAGAGTTCTGGTTTGTATTCTATTTGTTCCCCTGTAATTTGTTGTATCCATTTCCAAATTTTAATCCAATACTTTTAAATTTCCGGACAGGTTCACCACATATGATAGAAAGTCCATCGTGGTTTTTTTTTGCAGTTTTGCAGGTCAGATTCATGTTTGGATACATTTTGGCCAATCTCATTGGTGGGTTAGGGTTAGGATCAGAGTTTCATCTCTTCTTCTGCCACTATATCACCACCACCACCACCTCCTCCTCCTCCTTCTCCTCCTCCTCCTCCGTTCTTCTTTCTTCCCCTCTCTGAGTCCAGAAAGAGCAAATTTCTCTTCCTTCTTATATATCATTATGGAGTCCACTCCCCCAGGAATATTAGCCAGGGGGTCCCCAACTTACAACCATATATTTAGCCATTGTTCAAGTTGTAGAAAGTTAGCCCCCCACCTCTCTCTTACAATGCAATATTTTAGAAAATATTAAAAAGGCGGAAGATTATATTTCCCTAAAGGAGAAACATGTTTCTAAAGGCAGAATCGGGGAGCCCCAGTTCTCCAACAGATACTAAGCTGAGGCCAGCTTTTAGAAATGCAGATTTGGCCATCCATTACTCGCAGGAGCAAGGTATGAAGAAAAGTAGGGTTAGCCCTCAGCCACAATAGGAATTGTCCAACAAGACCCTTGCATCAGTCCAAACTTCAACCAAACTTAGCTCAGACAAACATGACTCCTACGTGGCCCCATGGGAGTCTGACGACAACAGAAAGAATACATGTTCTTGCGCAGGAACAGGAAGCTGAAGGACAAGGCCCAAGAGAAGGTATAAATAACCCTCATTCTCAACTCCATGGGGTCAGCTGCCCAGAATCGCATGTGCTTGGTGCTTTTGCTTCATCAATAAATAAATTTCCCAGCTTGGAACTGAACCAGATGGAACGTTTCTTCCAACACCAAGATACAGCCCAGGTGAATGGCGGGAGAGGATTTTAAAGCCCAAAAATGATGGGCTGCGGAACCTTGAAAGGGAGAGCTAGAAGGATAATCTTGTGTGCGTCTATTGACATCTCAAGGCAAGACGCTGAATATTTACGGGCAGGGGGGTCTCCGCACTTGGCCACTTTAAGATTTGTGGACGTCAACTCCCAGAATCCCTCAGACAGCATACAGGAGGGGGGCCTCATGGGGGGGGGGATGAGGAATTCTGGGAGTTGAAGTTCACAAGTCTTCAAGTGTCCAAGTTTTGGAGACTTCTGTTTTACGGCAGGGTTCTTCAACCTTTGTTGGAAGAAAAATCCAGGCCCAAGAATGGAATATAATGGAGGCCGATGGGAAAGAAAGATTCTTATTGGCAAACAGAACACACACACGCACGCATACACGCACACACACACAGAGTGTGCAGTTCTGGGACCGCTGACAAAATGGAGTTAAGAGTTGGTGGGTTTTCTTTTTAATACCTTCTGGATTCCTTGGGGGTCATGTAGGGGTCATGGCTGGCTCCACAGGCAAAAGGGGAAAAATGCAAATCCCAGGTGTTTGTCTCAGCTAATCTTGTCAGCCTTTGGCTTGTCTAACTGTGTTGCTTATCGGGAGTTTCGGCCTGACCCAGTCTTTCTGAACGGATTACCCAATCTGCCTTTCTAAAAGCTGGTCTCCTCAGTTTGTGCTTGGGGCAGGGAGACTGGAGCTGGTTCCCACCTCCCTTAAGATTCCCCCCCCCCTCCATTTCTCCTTTAGGGAAAATATTCTATCCTGCCTTTTTTTAAATAGTTCCCAAAATATCCCATTCTCTAGGAGAGTGGGGGGTGGGTGCCAGTTTGACACCTCCGCTCTACAACTAAGCCACTTTAAGATGTCTGGACTTCTACTCCCAGAATTCCCCAGCCAGCAGAGCTGTGGTCCATTGGGGTGAGGGAGGGGAGGAAGAGGTGGGGAGGGGTCTGTGAAATTCACCTGGAACAGACAAACTTTGTCAGCGCAGATGGAGGCTCTACCTCCACTAAACGCAACCATCTAGGCACCTGCAGCACCTCGAGTTGTGCATGCAAATGCACACACCCCCTTGGGAACCATTGCAGGTAGTCCTCGACCTACAACGATTCGCTTAGTGACCACTCAAAGTTACAACAGCACTGAAAAAAGTGACATGACCAGTTTTCGCACTTACGACTGTGGCCACGTGGTCAAAATTCAGACGCTTTGACAACTGACTCATATTTATGACGGTCACAGCATCCCGGGGTCACGTGATCGCCTTTTGAGACCTTCCGACAAGGGGAAGCCGGATTCACTTAACAACCAACTTAACTGCAGTGAATCACTTAACAATCGTAGCAAGGAGGATTGTAAAATGGGCAAAACTCACCACTCTCTCACTTAGCGACGGAAATTTTGGGGCTCAATTGTGGTCGTAGGTCGAGGACTACCTGCAAAACTAAATTCTTCTGGAACTTCTCCATACAGATTTAGGACCCGACTCACCACAGTTTGCTAAATCACGTGGCTGAATTTAATTTGATTTAATTCCATTTAATCTGATGGAATTTAATTTTATTCCGATGTATGAACGCCCCTCCCCCTTCAATTAATTTTCCTTTTTTTTGCCTAAATTTCTGTATTTATTTTAAAGCTGTAGCAGACCCTCCACCGGAGTCCTATGGCCGAACCACCCTAAGCAAACCTTTTGAAAACAATCGGCAGAAATCTCTACAATTAATTCTCCACCGTTTTGATTTCCATGAACATCAATAAAAGCCACACACGATTATTCACGGCTGGGTCACCCAGAGCATCTCACAGTTGGAGGCCCATATTGTGGAAGGAAAAAAAAACCGCACCAGAACACAACAAACACAGTTTATTCTACACAATTCACAGTTGCTGGAGTGTGTAAGATCGGCTAAACCCCAAACCTCGGTTTATCAACCGCAATGCCCAGTTCATACAACCCAAACTTTGGCTTTGCAGAAGCCGGTTCCTCTTAAAACTTCCCTACTTATTTCTCCGGGTTTTTCATTGAGTTAATTAATTATAAAAACTTGCAACTTGATTTAAATGAAACCTCCATCACTGGAGATTTTTGAGAAGAGACTGGGCAGTCACTTGTCTGAGATGGCATACGTTCTCCTCCCTGAGCAGGGGGCTGGACTAGAAGACCTCCAAGGTCCCTTTCGAGCTCTATTCCAATTCTAATTCTAATTCTAAAAGCCTCTATAAGGTAGTCCTTGATTTATGACAGCCGTTGAGCCAAAGGTTTCCATGGCTAAGCAAAGCAATCTTAAGAGAGTCGTGCCTCATTTTAAGACCTTGCTGCTAGGCAGTCATTAAGCGAGTCACTAGAATTATTAAGTGAATCGTGCAGTCGTGAAGCTTCCCTTATAGTCTTCGCGTATTGGAAAGTGGCTGAGGAGGTTGGAAAAGGGGATCCCATGATCCAGGGACACTACGAGCGTCATAAATGCGAGTCAGTTGCCAAGCGTCTGAATTTGGGGAGGCTGCCACGGTCGTAAGTGTGAAACACGATCATAAGTCATTTCTTTCAGTGCCATTGCAAGGACTAACAGTCACTCAATGAATAGGGCTTACCTGTCCTGAATCTCATCCATGCCCAGAGCTTGGATGGCAGAAATGCCACCTTTGAGCGCATCGACTATTGGGGGGGGGGGCAGCCTTGGCGGTGTCTTCGGGATGGGCATCTGGCCGGGACCTTCCCTTTCTGGGTGCCTTGAACCCAGCTCCCTCATTCTTAGGAGGGGAGCTGGCCCCAAAAGAGGCCCCAGCAGCTCTCTTAGGATCGCTTAGGGCACCGTGAAGCAGTGGAACTCCCTGCCACAAGATGAAGACAGGAGTGCTTGGTGCGTGGATCCCCCCCAATGGTTCCTGGCTGAGCAAGGGGTTAGGCACTAGATCAGGGGTTCCCAACCTTTTCTATACCCCGGAAGGCTTCTGATATCTTCTCCCACCCCTCCACCAAAGTAAATCATTCTATGCCTCTCATTAGGCCAGTGTTTCTCAACCTTGGCCACTTGAAGTCCTGTGGACTTCAACTCCTAGAACCCCCCAGCCAGCAGAGCTGGCTGGGGGATTCTGGGAGTTGAAGTCCATAGGACTTCAAGTCGCGAAACACTGCATTAGGCACATAATGCTATCGTTATAATTACAGCATCAAGGATAGCATAATTAGGCTGTGATTTTGAAACTCCCAGACCCAAGTTCTCGCAGCCCCGGGGAATATGGCCTCGCACCCCCCCCCCTTGTTGGGAAGCCCTAGACTAGATGATCTCTAAGGTCCCTTTTAACTCTGCTATTCTGTTACTCCTGTTGTTATGTTCTCGGCTGGGGATGATGGGCCAGGGCTGGGCTTCCAGGGGCCAGGGAGGCCGGTCTTTGGCTCCAGCGCTGGGTGGGGAGCTGGGGGCAGAGGCGACCCCCCCCTAGGCGTCTAGGGGGCTCCTTGGGCACTTGACCCACCCCGCGCCCGCTGCCTTCGGGTGGCCGGCATCCCCTACCTGCCACCCCCCCCGGGCCCTTCCCCGAGACGCCCCCGGCCCTGCCCGCTCCCCCCACCCCCGCTGCCAGCCCCTGCGGGCATCGCCCCGCCCGAGGCTCCGGCAAAGGCAGCGCCACCGCCTCCGCTCACCTGCCCCGCACGGCTCTCCATGGCATCGGCGGCCTCGCTCCGGCTCCGGCTGGCTGGGCTGGGAAGCCGCCGAATGCCCGGCTCTGCCTCCCGTGCCAGCCGCCGCCGCCCCCCGCCCGCCCGATGACGTCAGCGCCGCCCCCCTCCCCGCCGAGCATCTCCCCCCCCCCCCCGCGGGCGCTCCTCGCCGCCCCCGACTGGACAGCCGCGCCGCGCCGGTCCCGCGGAGAGCTGGCCAGGGGGTACACAGAGGAAGGAGGGACAGGTGCACGGGAGGATGGGTGGGCGGATGAGCCGTTGGGTGATGGATGGAAGGAAGGAAGGATAGATAAATGAATGCATGGCTTGAAGGAAGGAAGAGGGACAGGTGGAGGGATGGGTGGGTGGATTGTTGATGGATGGGTGAATGGATGGATGCATGAATGGATATTTGGAGAAATTGATGTATAGATATTTGGATGGACGGACGGATGGATGGATGGATAGATGAAAGGGTGAATGGATGAGTGATTGGATAAATTGATGAATGGACGGATGTTTGGATGGATAAGTAAGTAGGTAGGTAGGTAGGTAGGTAGGTAGGTAGGTAGATAGATAGATAGATAGATGATAGATAGATAGGGATAGAGATAGATAGATAGAAGAGAGAGAAAGATGATAGCGGATAGACAGAAAAGAGAGAGAGATGAGGGAGACAGATAAAAAACAATACAGCTAAAGAGAGATGAGATAAAGAGATGGGAGAGAGAAAAAGATACAGATAGAGATGATATAACAGATAGATAGATGATAGATAGATAGATAGATAGATAGATAGATAGATAGATAGATAGATAGATAGATAGAGATAGATAGATAGATATGGATGGAGAGAGAGAGATGGATGTAGGTAGGTAGGTAGGTAGGTAGGTAGGTAGGTAGGTAGGTGGATGGATAGATAGATAGATAGATAGATAGATAGATAGATAGATGTATGTATGTATGTATGTATGTATGTATGTGGGTAGGTGGGTGAGTGGGTGGGTGGGTGGATGGATAAATGGAAGTATGGATGGATGGATGAGTGATTGGATAAACTGATGAATGGATGGATGTTTGGATTGGTAGATGGATGGATAAATAAATAAATGGATGGATGGATAGATGCCTAGATGATGAATAGATGGATGGATGGATGGATGGATGGATGGATGGACGAGTGAATGGAGAAACTGATGGAGAGATGGATGAATGGATGGATAACTGAATGGATGAGTGGGCGGGCAGATGGAGAGGGATGAGTAGGGGATGGATGGGTTGATGGAACTGCCTTGAAAAAAGCAAGACTTGCTTAGGGACCGCTAATGCCTTTCTGAGACCCCCCTCAATCCCCCGGCCTGCTGCCAAGCTGGGAGGGGGGTGGGTGGGCTTAGTTCAGTGCGTCTGCAAACCTGGGGAGAAGCGATAGGTTCCAGACTCCCCCCTGATTTAGCTGAACCCCCATCCCTCCAGCCCCACAGACCCCTGAGGGAGGGCAGTTCCCAAGTTCACAGCACCCTGGGGTGGGAATCGGCCTGAAGGACATCTAGTCCATCCCTCTTTTGTTCCTTAACAACAGCCCAACCACCAGATCCCAATTCCCCTGTTTTAGGCAGAGTTGGGCCCTACCAAACCAGAAGCCGTGGTGTAATTATGTGGGTTTTTTTCCCACTTTCACTTTTGGCCTTCTGAAAACAGGTCCAGGTAGCCCGATTCCACCTTCTTCCTTATTTTCATACCATTGAAAACTGTGGAGTTTCGTCTGTCAGGCACCCCCGAGGGTCATCTAGCTCAACCCTCTGCAATGTGCGGGCAAAACCAATACAGCCTCCCTTCTTAAACCATCAAGGAAGTCGCTGTAGCACAACAACGGAAAGAGGGAACGGAGAGAGAGGAGTAGAAGAGGCGAGGAGAGAGGGAAAGAAGAAATGGAAAAGGAGAGGAAGAAATGGAGGGGGAGTAAGAGTAGGAGAGAGGGTAGGAGAGAGAAGAAGAGGGGAGGAGCGGGGGAGAGGAAGAGGAAGTAGAGAAAGGAAAGGAGAGAAGAGGGGAGGGAAGGAGAAAAGCGGAAGGAGGAAGAAGCAGGGCTATTGCAAAGCAAGATGGGTGTGCGGGATGGTAGCAATAGCAGCAATAGCAGTAGACTTATATACTGCTTCATAGGGCTTTCAGCCCTCTCTAAGCGGTTTACAGTGTCAGCATATCGCCCCCAACAACAATCCGGGTCCTCATTTCACCCACCTCGGAAGGATGGAAGGCTGAGTCAACCCTGAGCCGGTGAGATTTGAACCGCTGAACTGCTGATCTAGCAGTCAGCCTGCAGTGTTGCATTTAACCACTGCGCCACCTTGGTAGATTATATGTTTAACTTGAGGAGGAGAAAGAAATTGTTATAAATCTTATAACGCATATTATTAATAATAGCTAAGATATTGTATATTTGTGAATGCATGTATGAGAAATAAATAAAAAAAAACTTTGGGTAAGGAAGGAACTTGCTGTAGCGGCCGTTATAAGAGAGTGCTTAGCACACACTCCAGAATTTGTGCACATGCAGTGCCCCCCCTCTTCCCCCAAAATAAGGGACTCAGCAGTTGAATTGCAAAAATAAAACAGGGTTATGTTTAGAAAGCATTTAAAGATAGTGATTGCACATTAGCTGGCTGAGTGTCACTGGGTTTTGTAGTCCCACGGGCCTGGAAGGCAAAGATGCCACAGAGCGAAATGCAGAATAGTGTGTGCGCGCGCACGCACACACACACACACACACAGACCCAGCAGAATCTTGCTAATGCTATGCGTGCATAGATTTCAACTTTGTTTTATTCTCGTTATATTTTTATAATGTGGGGACATATCCGGAGGCAAGGGACGTTCAGTCGCTCTAAACACAAAAATCATTTTTCACCCGGGGAAAATGAAAACAAAATCGACCTGGCTACATAATACTGTAATATATTTCCTATTTCACCCGGAAACTGGTATTTGAGAATTGCGTCTTATGGAAAATAAGTGGCTGCTTAGAAATCCCTTCTAACTCCACAATCCGAAACTTGATGGAAGGGGGGAAAAATCAAGAGGAGTCCGGAAGATCCATTTTCAAGTAATCACTTTTATTTTAAAGGCAAACCTTTGGTGAGGAAATGCTTTTTTTTTTTTTAGTTGCCATAGCATACTAAATAACTTTACGATGGGTGGACCAACTCCTAAAATAGGAGGAGGAGAAGAAGAAAAAGGAGGAGAAGGAGACAGCTGAGGAACAGGGGAAGAGTAGAAGGAAGAGAAGAAGAAAGAGAAGAAAGAGTGGGAGGAAGAGGAGGAAGAGGAGGAGAAGGAAGAGGAGGAGAAGGAAGAAGAGGAGAAGGAAGAGTGGGAGGAGGAGGAGAAGGAAGAGAAGGAGAAGGGAGAGGAGAAGGAAGAGGAGAAGGAGGAGGAAGAGTGGGAGGAGGAGAAGGAAGAAGAGAAGGAGAAGGAAGAGGAGGAAAAGGAAGAGGAGGAGAAGGAAAAGGAGGAGGAAGAGTGGGAGGAGGAGAAGGAAGAGGAGAAGGGAAGAGTGGGAGGAGGAGGAGAAGGAAGAGTAGAAGGAGAAGGGAGAGGAAGAGAAGGAAGAGGAGGAGAAGCAAAAGGAGAAGAAGGAGAAGGAAGAGTGGGAGGAGGAGGAGAAGGAAGAGGAGAAGGAGGAGGAAGAGTGGGAGGAGGAGAAGGAAGAAGAGAAGGAGAAGGGAGAGGAAGAGAAGGAAGAGGAGGAGAAGCAAAAGGAGAAGAAAGAAGGAAGAGTGGGAGGAGGCAGAGAAGAAGGAGGAGGAGGAGGACTGATTCCTTGGTGCTCTCTGAGCTTGGTTGTTTTCTTGCAGGCATTTCATTACCCATCTAGGTAACATCATCAGTGTTAGAAGGATTGGGGTTTTAGCACAGCAGGAGGCGACGGAGGCAGGAAACCTTCATGCTCTCTGAGGTGCCAAATCTGGTTGTTTTCTTGTTTCTTGTAGCATATGCACCCCCACAAAAATCCTTGTGTGTCCAATCACACTTGGCCAATAAAGAATTCTATTCTATTCTATTCTATTCTATTCATTTAATTAACCAACTAGGGAACATCATCAGTGCTGGAATAGTTTGGGTTTCCTCTTTGTTTACATACGGGTGGCTTGCCCTTTCAGGATGGGGATGCTAACACAGTGGTTAAGTGTGAAAAAAACACTCACAAGCCCACTTTTTTCAGGGCTTTTGTAACTGAACGGTTTACTAAATGAACTGTTGTAAGTTGAGGATCCCCCGTATGGTCAAAACAGCTACATCTCTGTTACCACGGTGATATATTTTCTCTCCTCTTGCCTAGTGCACATCTGCACATCGCAAAAAAGACCAAACCAAACCTTGAACTGCACAACTTGAGTCCAGATGCTCCACTGTGGTGTGTGTGTGTGTGTTTCTACTGCATCCATCTTTGGTCACCACAATATAATAAAACGTGTTGAGACTCTGGAAAGAGGGCAGAGAAGAGCAACCAAGATGATCAGGGGACTGGAGACTAAAACATATGAAGAATGGTTGCAGGAACTGGGCCTGGCTAGTCTAGTGAAGAGAAGGACCAGGGGAGACAGGAGAGCATCTTCCAATATTTGAGGGGCTGCCACAGAGAGGAAGGGGTCAAGCTATTCTCCAAAGCATCTGAAGGCTGGGCAAGGAATAATGGATGGAAACCAACCAAGGAGAGATTCAACTTGGAAATAAGGAGGAATTTCCTGACAGTGAGAGCAATCAACCCATGGAACAGAAGTTGCCTTCGGAGGTTGTGGGAGCTTCATCAGTGGAAGCTTTCAAGAAGAGACTGGGCTGCCATCTGTCAGAAATGGTGTAGGGTCTCCTGCTTGGCTTGGGGGTTGGACTAGATGACCTACAAGGTCCTTTCCAAATCTGTTAATCTGTAAAGGATATGGAGACTCTGGAAAGAGTGCAGAGAAGAGCAACCAAGATGGTTAGGGGACTGGAGGCTAAAACATACAATGAACGGTTGCAGGAACTGGGCATGGCTAGTCTAGTGAAGAGAAGGACCAGGGGAGACAAGATAGTAGGCTTCCAATATTTGAGGGGCTGCCCCAGAGAGGAGAAAGGGGGTCAAGCTGTTCTCCAAAGCACCAGACAAGGAATAATGGATGGAAACTGACCAAGGAGAGATTCAACCTGGAAATAAGGAGGGATTTTCTGACAGTGAGAACAATCAACCCATGGAACAGAAGTTGCCTTCAGAGGTTGTGGGAGGCTTTCACTGGAGGCTTTCAAGAAGAGACGGGACCGCCATCGGCCAGAAATGGTGTAGGGTCTCCTGCTTGAGCAGGGGGCTGGACTAGAAGACCTATTTTGTACTCACATGTACAGTGGAACACCCGTCCAGAAGTGTTTTCTGCACTGTAAACTGATTAACCGCGCACAACCGAAAAAGCCATCCAGACACGTTGCAATCAAAGCCGAAGGCGTCATCAGCACCTGGATCGATTTGTTAATAAAGCTTCGCTTAGGAGGGATGCTATTTTTATAGGAACCGTTTCTCTGGGGAAGAACGGACAGATTGCCCCCTTTACCTCCAGGCCATTGTTAAAGATTTGTCTGTCTGTCTGTCTCTCTCCACACACACACACATGGACAGACAGGTCCACGTGAAAATAAAACCAAATAAAAATTGTGGCGTTAGAAGTCGATCTATTTGTCTCCGGGGGGGAAAAAAGAAAGCCTCTGGATCAATTCATTTGGCTCACAAGAAGATCATTTTCAAACACATAGCTTCCCCCCCCCCCCCTTACTGGAATCTGATTTTGAATGGCTCTTTATTACATATGACAATCTCAACAGGGGTTTTTGCCCCCCAGCACAAAAGACGAGACACGGAGACAATGTTTGAAGGCCGCTGGTTCAGAGGCTCAGACTTCTGACGATCCCTTGCTCTCTAGATCCTGCAAAGATCAAGGAAGGATTTGCTCAATTCTGCCTCTCTCTGGCTGTATTGTCCCATCACTGAGATTTCTCTCTCTGTGGAGTATCTCTGGCACAATTCCTCCTCTTGGGGGGGGGGGGGGAAACCCTGTTTTTTTGGCTCATGTTAGATCTGAGAGCCAAGCCATAGGAGCAGGACACACCAGGGCAGAAATATAAGAGGTTTAAGTGAATGAATCCATAGAAAAAATTAAGATTAATCCAATACTCATTTTCCGTATTAAACCTCAGTAGTATTCCTTCACAGAGACTGTTCTATGACTAGGATTATATTTAGAATTATTTCCCCATTTTGACCTGCAAAATTATTACAGAATAGAGTAACAGATTTGGAAGGGACCTTGGAGGTCTTCTAGTCCAACCCCCTGCTTAGGGGGCAGGAAACCCTACACCACTTGTTGGATAGCCATTCGTTTGAAACGGTATAGGATTTCCTGCCTAGGCAGGGGGTTGGACTAGAAGACCTCCAAGGTCCCTTCCAACTCTCCTATTGTATTATTGTACTTCAGACAAATGGTTGTCCAATCTCTTCTTAAAAACTTCCAGTGATGAAGCATTCACAACTTCTGGAGGCAAGCAGTTCCACTGGTTAATTCTTCTGTCAGGAAATGTCTCCTTCTTTCAAAGTTGCTTCTCTCCTTGATTAGTTTCCACCCATTGCTTCTTGTTCTGCCCTCAGGTGCCTTGGAGAATAGCTTGACTCCCTCTTCTTTGGGGCAGCCCCTGAGATATTGGAAGGCTGCAATCATGTCTCCCCTGGTCCTTCTTTTCATTAAACTAGACACACCCAGTTCCTGCAACCGTTCTTTGTATGTTTTAGCCTTCAGCCCCCTAATCCTCCTTGTTGCTCTTCTCTGCACTCTTTCTAGAGTCTCCACATCTTTTCTACACTGAGGCGACCAAAACTGGATGGTCATTGTTTAACTAATAATAATAAACTTAAAAAGTACATACATACAAAAAGATGTGGAGGTTCTGGCCACTACCTTCCCCTGCATCAGGGTTCTTCTCAAAGTCAGTGTCAGGGTTGCAAATAGCATCCAAAATTAAATCAGAGTCCAAGGCAAAGCATTCCTCAGAGTTCCAATTTATGAAGAGAGCCATGTTGGCACATCTGGGGAAACCCGAATCTGAAAGCTTCCCGGTTTTCCCCACCCAGTTGAAAGTCCAAGATCTCGCGCCCCACCACACCCACAAGTCCATCCCATGGTCCAATCTCCCACTGCCATGCTGGCAGTTCCATCCATCCAGTTCCGGTCAGGTGCAGAGGTGCAGAGACAAAGGATGACCTTGGTTTTCTAGAAAGAATGTTGTTATGGCTACATCGCATCTAACTCCGTACAATCCCCCCTCCCATTTTCCCACCTAGCAGAAGAATAGAAAGTGTGGCTGGCCGAAGACCCCAAGGAAAAGATGGCTGCAGGCCTGACAGTCAGCCAAAGACCCCTGGGTTCTCTCCCCAAGCAAAGTTACTTCCTTCCCACCTGCCCTCTTCAGAAAGTCTCGCTCACATCGCTTCCCCCGTTTTAGGTGGGTGGACAGCTGGCTGTCCAAGGAATTCTAAGCCTTGGGCACCAACGCGCTTCTCCTTGCATACATTATTTATGCCTTTTTTGCTCTGAGCCAAACATCTCCCCGTGGTTTGTTTTGGAAGCGCGCCAAGGAGAAAAGCTCAGGGAGGGCAAGGTTGCCTGGCACCGTTTCCTCTTTCCTGGAGTGACGGTTAGAAATAGATGTTCCTTATTCAGACATGCATGCAGGGGGCGGGGGTGGGGGTGGAGGGATGTTGCCAGACTCAGAATACCAGGCAGATTCACTGAATGCCTCTCCAATCCTGCGTTGGCTACCTGTGTCATCCTCCCTCAATCCAGATTCACCACCTCGTTAATGAAATGGTTCACCAACCATGTTACCCCAAGCAAGTATGTGCCCCATGCTGGCTGGGGAATTCTGAAAGTTGCCCTCCACACCTCAAGTCTGAAAGGTGACGACTTAAGCGTCTTCTAAATGGAAGAATTAATAGGCCTAATTCGCCTATTAGGGAATCTGGATCCAGACAAGGAGTATGCAGGATTGCCAAACCCATCAATTCTTCCCTTGTGTGCAACCAGGAACCCCTTCCTTCCTCTCCTCTTTTATCCATCCATCCATCCTTTCCTTCCTTCCTTCCTCTCTCTCCTATCCACCCAATCCCTCCCTCCCTTATTTCCCTCCTTCCTCCCCCTCCCTCTTCTAGCCATCCATCCCTTCTTTCCTTCCTTCCTCTCCTTCTATCCATCCAATCCCTCCCTCATTTCTTTCCTTTCTCCCTTCTTCTCCTCTCTATCTATCATTTATTTCCTCCCTCCCTCACCTATCCATCCATCCCTTCCTTCCTCTCTCCTTCTCCTATCCATTTATCATTTCTTTCCTTCCTCCCTCACCTATCCATCCCTTCCTTCCTCTCTCCTATCCACCCAATCCCTCCCTCTCTTATTTCCTTCCTTCCTCCCCGCTCTCCTAGCCATCCGTCCATTATTTCCTTCCTTCCTCTCCTATTCATCCATCCATCCCTTCTTTCCTTCCTTCCTCTCCTTCTCCTATCCTCTCTCTCTCTCCTATCCACCCAATACCTCCCTCCCTTATTTCCTTCCTTCCTCCCCTAGCCATCAATCTATCATTTCCTTCCTTCCTTCTTTCTTTCCTCTCCCTCTCTATCCATCCATCTATCCCTTATTTCCTTCCTTCCTCTCTTCCTTCCTTCCCTCTCTTCCTTCCTTGCTGGGGAATTCTGGGATTTGAAGTCCACAAGTCTTAAAGTTGCCAAAATCAGACCCCCTGCTATAAACTATTCCAGGGGGCTGAACAGCCAGGAAAATTGTAGCTCAAGATAGTAAAGTGGAAGGATTTCGCCTAAACTGCTCCATCCAATCCATCCCTTATTTCCTCCCTCCCACCCTTCCCTTCCATCCACCCACCCACCCCTCCCTCATTTTCTTCTTTCTTCCCTCTCTTTCCCATCCTCCCTTTTCTTCCTTGCTGGGGAATTCTGGGATCCGAAGTCCACAGGTCTTAACGTTGGGAAAGTTGGACCCTCTGCTATAAACTATTCCAGGGGGCTCACCCCCCAGCCTGGAAAACCTTGGCTCCAGCTGCAGGGCAAATGGGGAAGGGCCTTTCTGAAACTGCTTCCTGCCTCCCACCAACTCCACCGCTTGCTGCCCTGGGTTCTGGAGTTTTGCCAGGCTGCCAAAGGGCTTCGGCCAAGTTGGACAGATTTTCAGGAAACTGCATTTCTAACAGAACTGAAAGCCAGCAGGACAATATTTTTAATGAAGGTAAATCACACGACGGACGGCTAAGGCAGGGGTGCCCAAACTTGGGAACTTTAAGACTTGTGGACTTCAACTCCCAGAATTCCCCCAGCCAGCCATGGGAGTTGAAGTCCACAAGTCTTAAAGTTCCCAACTTTGGACACCCCTGGGCTAAGGGAAGTAGATATACTTAGCCTATAGAAGAGAAGGCTTAGGGGAGACATGATAACATCTTCCAATTCTTGAGGGGCTCTTACAGAGAACAGGGGGTCCACCTATTCTCCAAAACACCTGAAGTCAGGACAAGAAGCAATGGGTGGAAACTAATCAAGGGGGGGGGAAGCAACTTAGAATTAAGGAGGAATTTCCTGACAGTGAGAACAATCAATCAGTGGAACAGAAGTTGCCTCCAGAAGTTGTAAATGCCCCAACACTGGAAGTCTTTAAGAAGATGTTGGATAGCCATTTGTCTGAAGTGGTGTAGGGTTTCCTGCCTAGGCAGAGGGTTGGACTAGAAGACCTCCAAGGTCCCTTCCAACTCTCCCATTCTGCATTCTGTACTCATATGTACGATGAAGGAGAGAAGCAACTTGGAATTAAGGAGAAATTTCCCGTGAGAACAATTAGCCAGTGGAAAAATTGGCCTCCATAAATGGCGGTTTGCTCCACCACTGGAGGTTTTTAAGAAGACTCTGCACAGCCATCTGGCGGGGATGGTGTAAGGACTCCTGGCTTTGTCAGGGGGCTGGACTAGAAGACCTCTAAGGTCCCTTCCAGCCTTAGGTTTCCGTGATAATTATTCACGCACCCATAGCCTGCGCCTGAGGAATCTGCTCATCATCCAGCCGAGTTTCCTGCTGCTAGGCAAAATTTGGCTTTCGTTTCTTTATATTTATTTATTACATTTATAGGCCACCCGTTCATCACTCTGCTGAAAGCAACGCTTTGGCTGTCCACGGAGGGAGCTCGAGGAAGTGAGAAGACCCTGCACTTTAAGCCAATCAATCGCCTGACGAAGACCAATCCTGCGCACAAACCATGAAACGGTTTTTATTCCAAGAGAGTTTATCCGGGATCCTTGCCCTCCTGGGATTCTGGACAGACGCTTCCAACCACGTTCTTGAGTTGGTCTCCTGGGAAAAACGGGGCACCTGGAACGGCAGGTGGGGCATAATTTGGGTTGATGTCAAGCCGAGGGTGCCAACAAGAAGACCACTGGAAGGCGTTCCTCGCTCTACAACGGCGTCAGATCAACCGCAGCAGCTCGTTCGTGAGCGCGTGTCTCTTCTCCTGCCAGCGGAAATGAGTGGGCGGCTGACCGGGTCCGTCCTGGTACTCAAAGCAAGGGCTCAACTCAAAGGCCAAGGATGATTTGACCAATCCTACCCCGCCAGCCTTCTCCGGACCTGGGTGATAGACCCGCCCGTTCTCGGCCAGCATGACCAGCTGCTCCGGCTGGAAGGGCACGGCCAGGCGCTCTGAGCCCCCGCAGAAGGACAGCGACTGCTGGCCCGAGGGTCCATCCAGGAGGTGCGTGAAGACGATGGGCCGGTCATCGCAACGGACGTAGTTGTGCTCCCGGCCGCAGGGCGACAGGTAAGGGAAGGAGTCCTCATAGCGGCCGCTGCGGTTCAGCTTCAGCTGCTTGAAGAAGAAGACCAGGAACTGCTGGTCTACAGGGAGGAGGGAAAGCAGAGGCCGGTCAGCGGGGCAAGAGTAGGGCAGAGGGGCGTGTGTGTCCCTCCACCTTGGCTGGGGAGAGAAGGCAGAAGGGCCCTGCAAACCAATGGCTCCCCCCAGTGGTGGGATTCAATTTTTTTTTACTACTGGTTCTGTGGGCGTGGCTTAGTGGGCATGGCTTGGTGGGTGTGGCTTGGTGGGCGTGGCTTGGTAGGCGTGGCAGGGAAAGGATACTGCAAAATCCCCATTCCCTCCTGATCAGCTGGGACTTGGGAGGCAGAGAATAGATGGGGGCGTGGCCAGCCAGAGGTGGTATTTACCGGTTCTCGAACTATTCAAAATTTCCACTACCGGTTCTCCAGAACTGGTGAGAACCTGCTGAATACTCTCTCTGGTCTGCATGGAAACCACCAAGCTCAGAAAGCACCAATGAGCCTTCAGCTCCTCCTCTTCCTCCTCCTCCCAAACCTCTTTCCCTATTCCCGTGATGGCGAACCTACGTCACGCGTGCTCAAAGTGGCATGGGAAGCTATGTCGGCCAGCATGCATGGTTTTGTCTGTTTGTCTGCTGGGTTTCTGGTGCACAGGTGTGCGCAACAGTCAGCTGCCCTTCGCGCGGGCGGCAGTGCTGAAAACTGGTGTGCGCATGTGCGCCAGCCAGCTGATTCTCGGATATTCTCATTTGCACCAGAACCCGGAAGCTTGGCTTTTCCAGAGCGCGAACTCTTTGTGTGCATGGCTGTGCCGAAAAAAAGCCTACGCACTGGCCAGCTGATTGTTGGGTGCGCATGTGCACTAGAACCCAGAAGTTAAGACTTTTCCAGAGCGTGGCCCTGACGAACGTGTATGTGCGTGGCGCAACATTTCCGTGTGACCACCACTGCCTTATTCCCTTGTAGCACTGATGAGGTTACCTGGCTAAGTCATACAATGTCTGAACCAGTGGTGGGATTCAAATGGTTTTACTGCCAGTTCTGTGGGCGTGGCTTGGTGGGCGTGGCAAGGGAAGGATACTGCAAAATCCCCATTCCCTCCTGATCAGCTGGGACTCAGGAGGCAGAGAATAGAAGGGGCGGGGCCAGCCAGAGGTGGCATTTGCCGGTTCTCCGAATGACTCAAAATTTCCGCTCCCGGTTCTCCAGAACTGCTCAGAACCTGCTGAATTTAACCTCTGGCTCCCCTCACTGTTATAGCAATAGTATTTAGGTTACTGATATTACTGGTTGCTCTCCCACCCCCTGGTCGCGTGATGAAAATCCGGACCCTTGGCAACTGTGTTTACAATGTTTGCAAATGCCTCAGGGTCTCCATGAGCGACCTTCCCGGATGGCTTCCGACAAGCCGAGCCAATGGGGAAGCCAGATTGGTGTAATGGCTGCGTGATTCGCTTAATGACTGCAGGGATTTGCTTAACAAGGGAGGCAAGAAATGGTCATAAAACGAGGGCAAAATGCACCTGACAAATGCCTGGCTTAGCTATGGAAATTTTGGGGTCAATTGTGGTCGTAGGTAGAAGACTATCTGTATGCCTGGTGGGACCCCCAAAAAGGGCTTTCTCGGAAGTGGCCCCTTCCCAATGCAACATCAATCTGGAGGAGGAGGAGGAGGAAAAGCAAGAGGAGAAAGAGGAGGAGAAGGAAGAGGAGGGGGAGAAGGAAGAGGAGAAAGAAGAACAGGAGGAAGAGGAAGAGAGAGAGGAGGGGGAGAAGGAGGAGGAGAAAGAGCAGGAGGAGGAAGGGGAGGGGGAGAAGAAAGAAAAGGAGGAAGAGGGGGAGAAGGAGGAAGAGGAGAAGGTGGAGGGAAAGGAGGAAGAGAAGAAAGAGGAGAAGGAAGAGGAGGAAAAGCAAGTGGAGAAAGAGGAACAGGAGGAAGAGGAAGAGGAGGGGGAGAAGGAAGAGGAGAAAGAGGAACAGGAGGAAGAGGAAGAGAGAGAGGAGGGGGAGAAGGAGGAGGAGGAGAAAGAGGAGGAGGAGGAAGGGGAGGGGGAGAAGAAAGAAAAGGAGGAAGAGGGGGAGAAGGAGGAAGAGGAGAAGGTAGAGGGAAAGGAGGAAGAGAAGAAAGAGGAGAAGGAAGAGGAGGAAAAGAAAGAGGACGAGGAGAAGGAGGAGAAAGAGGAGGAAGAAGAGGAGGATTGTGGGGTCCTTGGTTCTTCTTAGTGGTTTTCTTGCAAACGTTTCATGACCCAACTGGGGAACATAATCTGTGCTAGAAGGAAGGGTTTTTTTTTGCACCTTCTAGCACTGATGACATTACCTAGTTGGGTCATGAAACGTCTGCAAGAAAACCACCAAACCATAGAGAGCACCAAGGACCCCACAGTCCTCCTCCTTCCTGTCCTCCTGATTCCCCGCTCTTCAACCCCCCTACCCCTTCTAGCACTGATGATGTTGCCTAGTTGGGTCACGAAACATCCGGCAAGAAAACCACCAAGCTCAGAGAGCACCAAGGAGCCCACCATTCAACCCTCAGCTACGAAGATTCCCTTCTCTCGGTCTCTGTTATCAGCATCCCTGATTCTGAGCCCCCCCCCCCGGGGGGGAAGAATCTCCCCCCTCCCTTTGGCTACGTTTTCCTTTTTCTTGGCATTCGCTCCGGCTGTTCTCGGTCTTGGCAGCCCCACTAAGAGACCCCGGCCTGAAGCTCCCCCCCCCAAGCAGGTGCACGACTCACCAATTTGAATTATTTCATTACAAAACGTGTGGGATACAGCCAAAGCATATATTCGAGGGTTGGCAGTGACATAGGTGGGAAAAAAAGGAACGAGAGAAAAGAGAAGTGCAAGAAATTAAGAGGCAGAATGAGAGAAAGATACACGGAACAAAGGGATCAAAAAATCAAATTGACCGGATTAAACATTTTAAAAAATATTTTGAATTATTTCGCAGCGCGGGCTGCAGTCCCGTCATCGGGAAGCGGATATGAAGATGAGGAGGGCCTGTGTTTGCTTTCGGCCGGGAGCCGGCCGGGGGAAGTCGAGCGAGAGGGAGGGACGGGAGGCGGCTGGCAAAGAGCCCACCTCCCCGACTCAGAGCCTTATGTAACCAGGGCAAATCCCTCCGGATTGGGAAAGGCCAGCGTGTGCAAAGACAGGACAAGGTTAGAGCTTGGTGGAGGAGAGGAGAGCAGAGGAGGAAGGGGGGGGGGGTTGACAGGTTATTTAGAGGCTGTGGATCCCTACTTCCCCTCGGTTCAGTTCCAATAACAAAGAGGGACAGAGAAAGGATGGGGACAGCATCCTGGCCAGATGCAGCTGGAAGGCAGAAAAACAGAAAGGGGGAACTTGGCCACCGCATTTGTGAAAGCGACCTCCGAGCTCTAGAAATTGGATTGCATTTTTTTTAATTAAATATTTTATTTGGCCACGTGTGATTAGACACACCAGGAACTGGTCTCCATGCAGAAACTATGTAGGTGTGGAGCAACAGAAGAATAGAGTAGAGTAGAATAGAAAACAGAATAGAATAGAATATAGAATAGAATATAGAATAGAATAGAAAGAATAGAAAATAGAATAGAATAGAAAATAGAATAGAAAGAATAGACTATAGAATATAATAGAAAATAGAATAGAAAGAATAGAAAATAGAATAGAATATAATAGAAAATAGAATAGAAAGAATAGAATACAGAATGGAATAGAAAATAGAATAGAAAGAATAGAATATAGAATAGAATATAGAATAGAATATAGAATAGAATATAGAATAGAATAGAGAATAGAAAAGAGAATAGAAAAGAGAATAGAAAAGAGAATAGAAAAGAGAATAGTATAGAGAATATAATAGAAAATAGAATAGAAAGAATAGAATATAGAATAGAAAATAGAATAGAATAGAAAAGAAAAGAAAGGAAAATAGAATAGAATAGAATAGAATTCTTTATTGCCCAAGTGTGATTGGACATACAAGGAACTGGTCTCCATACAGAAACTATGCACGTATGAAGCAACAGAAGCATAGAATAGAGTAGAATAGAATAGAAAATAGAATAGAATAGAAAAGAAAAGAGAATAGTATAGAGAATAGAATAGAATATAGAATAGAGTAGCTGATGCGCAAAATATACATTGCAACGCTTATTGCAAAGCCTCTCAGCTATCAAACGACAACCCGGCCTTCACGTGGTGCCCCCCCGTTCCCACCAATCGGGCTCTGTCGATCCTTGGGACTGGCGCCCCCTTGGGTATATCCAGCCGAAACAGCTTCCATGGATCGCCGTATCCATTCCAGACCTGGAAACGGCCAAAAGGAGGTGTTCGTCTAACCACTCTGCGTCACTTCAAACGGAAAGCCGAAGATATAGTCATGCGCCCATTCAATCTTAGCCGAAAATCATATAATAGCGACTGGCTGCACCACCTGACAACCCTAGCCCAGGACCGAAAACAGTGGCGTCAAATTGCCATGGAAGTCGCCTATACCCACGATGGGTGAAGAGGCGTCAAGTACAAGTACAAGTACAAGAATAGAGTAGAATAGAATAGAAAATAGAATAGAAAGAATAGAATATAGAATAGAATAGAAAATAGAACAGAAAGAATAGAATATAGAATAGAATAGAAAAGAAAATAAAAGAAAGGAAAATAGAATAGAATAGAATTCTTTATTGCCCAAGTGTGATTGCACACACAAGGAATTTGCCTTCGGTGCATAAGCTCTCAGTGTGCATAGAAAGAAAAAAAATACATTCGTCAAGAATCCTAAGATACAACACTTAGTGATAGTCATAGGTTACTGATAAGCAATCAAATCATGCTAGGAAACAAAGGAAGGGATATAAATAGTAAAGACACAAGCAACATGGTTATAGTGATAATTCTCATCATCATCATAATTCTAATAAGAGGGCAGGAGTAAAGAGGATAAGAAGAAGGATAGAGAATCATATAGCTATACTACCTGGGGAGATACAGGTAGTCCTTGACCACTGGTGGGATTCAAATAATTTAACAACCGCGTCTCTGCCCTGATGATTTTTCCCAGCAACCAGTTGTAGCAACCGGTTCCCCCAAAGTGGTGCGAAGTGCCTGATTCCCACCACTGTCCTCAACTTACAACAGTTTGTTTAGTAACCATTCAAAGTTACAATGGCACTGAAAAAGGGGACTTATGACTTGCTTTTCACACTTACGACCACTGCAGCACCCCAAGTCACCTGATCAACATACAAGCGCTTGACAACCGATTCGTATTTATGACGGTCGCAGTGTCCCGGGGTCGCGATCCCCCTTTTGCGACCTTCTGACCAGCAAAGTCCATGGGGAAGCGAGGTTCACTTAACGACCACGTTACTAACTGAAAAACTGCAGTGATCCACTTAACAACTCTGGTGAGAAAGTCGTAAAATGGGGCAAAACTCACTTAACGACTGTCTCGCTTAGCTACAGAAATTATGGGCACAACTGTGCATCGTGAGTCTGGGGCTACCTGTGCAGGTGGACAGGATGGTGTATGAATGTGAAATGAGGTGTCCGTTTTGAGATTTTTAACTGAATTTAAAGTTAAATTAGAGTGTTTAATTTCATTTTAGAAAAATTTTTGCCAAAAGTTTTTTATTTTTTAACATAGATGTAATATAAACCAAAGAATACCAATACATCTTAACAAACGTTTTTTGAGTATTCAGTAATATATTAATTCCTTTTGCCATTAAGCCTCTTCAATTTTTATTTGCTCTTCTGCTTTCCATACACCATATTATAGTCTACTTCATTTTCACTCTCCCCCTCCCTCTCTTCTCCTCCCTACCTCCTTTCTTCCCTCTGCCCTCTCTCTCTTCTCTACTTCCCTTTGCTCTCTCCCTCTCCCCTCTTTCCACACCTTCCCTCTCTCCTACTCTTTCCCTCCCTTCTACATCCCTCTCTCCTCTCTTCTTTCTCTCTTTCCCTCTCTTTATCTCCCTTCCATTCTCTATTTTACGCGGTGTATTTCCGCCTTTTAGCAAACCCCATTTACTATCAATGGCATTAATAATTATATTCCCAAAGGAAAAAAAAAATATTTTCCATATTGCTAGTTTTACTTTTAGAGATATACCTTTATACGAATTCCATTTGTTTCCTCCCCCCCTCTTTTCATTTCATTTTAATTTTTATACACTGTTTTTAACTTTAAATATTTTATGATTAAATAGTTAATTATCCTTCTGTGTGTGTGGGGGGGGGGGAATGGGCAGTTCAAACATGGGAAGAATAAATTAAAAAATAAAATGTTTCTAGCCAGACAAGCTGCAGAGCCCGCCAATAAAATATCCCAACATCACCTCCTGCTGGACTGTTTCAGATAACACAAGGGAGTATGGTTGTGTTGCTTGAATAGCATCCTTGTGAGAAGACGCAACTAGCCATGGGATGGAATCTGGTAAGCAGTGCTGAGCAGGTCGCGCATGATTCATCCATGCCCAAAATTACTTTTATACATCGGGAAGGCCCTTGCTAAAATGGAATGCCTCTCCTGCCTTCTCACCGATTCTTCCAAACGAATGCAAATGGGAACTTTTTAAAATCATTTATGGTGGACGTTTGAGAAAACAAAGAAATATTGGAGTAGTCATCAGATACTGGGTTCGTATTATCATATGTGGTGGACATGTCAAAAGGCAAAAAAATATATATTGGGACCAAAATACGTACAGGGTTAGAAAAAAATGATAAAGCAACATATTGATTTTAAACCAGAAATATTTTTGTTGGGTATTTTACCAGAATAGTATAATAAAGGGAATACATATCTAATTTTACATGTGTTAACTGCAGCAAGAATTGTATTTGCACAACAGTGGAAAAATGAAGAGATTCCTGCAGATGAAAGTGTGATAAATATATATATATATATATTACAATGCACAGAGATGGAGAGATTAACACTAAAAATAAAGGAGAAAGAAGAAACAGAATATTTTTAACATGGAACAAACAGAAACAGAGGTTAGAAACTAAAAAGGATTAAGAGAATGATTAATTATATAATGAAAGCTTTCTAGTATGGATAAGCCATTGCTACTATTATTATGTGATTATTATCAATGATAATATGTTATGATTACCATTATGCTTATTGACAATTTGTTCAAAACTAATTGTACTCAGACAACACGCTGTTCATATATTGAGTTTGTGTGTGTACAAATGTGTGTGTGTGTGCATGTATGTATGTATTTATATATGTTAGGCAGCTGTATCAGGGAACACAGATGTGATTACATGTCATGGAACTACATTTCCCACAAGGCAGTTCTGCCCACATTTCCCATGAGGTAGTTTCTTAAAGGAGACAGTTCTTAATATACTGTTGAGTCAGCACAGGTATGGCTAGCTGATGAGAGCTAAATAGCTTGAAATAGATCTGTACTGCTCTCCCTTCATTTCTTTATCAGCAAAAATGTAATACAAAATGGTCTGTCGTGTAAGCAACTGCCTGGAAGGCTCCTGGAGTGGGGTTGAAAGGCGAAAGGGAAAGCAGTATGCTCCCTCCCATATTTTGGGGGCACACCAGGTGCTTCGACAGAAGAAAAAAACACTTAATCATTCCCTTGGCTCAGCTGATAAGGGAGGAGAGCTTGTGGCTTAGAGGTTAATACAACTGCCTAATATGTAAAAAGACCCCAGGTCGGAATCACAGCAAGGGTTTGGCTAGCTGACGAGAGCTAAATAGCTTGAAATAGATCAATACTAGTCTCCCTTCATTTCTTTATCATCAAAAATGTTACATATAAAAATTAATAGTATATATTGGATTCGTGTTCTAAGACAGAAGAAACTATCATTCATTGATAGAATACATTCCCTTTCTTTCCTGACTGAAAATGGCTTGCACCTTTTCACTTCAAGATCACTGATTCTTGTTTGTAAAGCTGGTGCTAACAGTAGCAGCGGCCTTTGAGCCATGAAGAAGGAAAACCTTTATAGACAAAACTGTTTTTAGCAGAGATCTGATAGCCTTCCAATGGCACCAGAGTTACTTTTCTCTGCATAACAATTTGGCAATATGACGAACCAAAAAAAAGATTATTCTTATAACCCGTAAGTTATTTATACGCTTAGGTGCTCCCTTCCATCCCTGTTAACCTGTTATCCCCGATGATCCTACCTTCCCTCCAAGAAGCGTCGATAATCTGGGGTGGAATAAGTAGACATTACCTTTGAAACACGTGATGAAGTTCTTGACCTTGGTATCATCGAGGAAAAGCTGTGGGACGTGGTCAGGATCGGATGGGGTTAGGGTAGGCACGGTAGAGGAAGAAAAACAAAAATTGAGTGAATTGGATGCCCCTCTTTCTGAAAAATACAGAATAGCAATAGCAATAGCAGTTAGACTTATATACCGCTTCATAGGGCTTTCAGACCTCTCTAAGCGGTTTACAGAGTCAGCATATCGCCCCCAACAACAATCTGGGTCCTCATTTCACCCACCTCGGAAGGATGGAAGGCTGAGTCAACCTTGAGCCGGTGAGATTTGAACCGCTGAACTGCAGATAACAGTCAGCTGAAGTGGCCTGCAGTACTGCACCCTAACCACTGCACCACCTCGGCAACCTCGGAAGAGAATGGAAAACAAGACCCACTGGCTCAGAAACAAGGAGGGCACTGCTCCACCATCATGGAGGAGAAGAATTATCTCTTGGATCACACAAGCCACCCTTGAGTCAGTCCACGTGCGCTGTAGGAGAAGAAGCTGAGATGGAAGGTGGAGTCAAATGTGCCATCAGCCTGGAATCATTGCATTGTCGAGAAAGGCTGCAAGCCCAGCTTTTTATGAGTCCCCTTCGGGGAAAAGGGCGGCATATAAGTGCAATAAATTCAATTCAATTTTATGAACTCCACTCACCCTGATCTAGTGCCTTGGTCATTAGCTGACTAGATTCTTGTACAGGTAGTCCTTGACTTATGCTGACAATTGACCCCCAAATATCTGACGCTGAGAGATTTTAAGGGAGTTCTGCCCATTTTACACATGCTCGCCACAGTTGTTCAGTGAATCGCTGCAGTTGTTAAGTGAGTAACACAGTTATTAAGCGGATCTGGCTTCCTCGCTGACTTTTGCTTGTCAAAAGGTCACAGCAGAATTCTGGGAGTTGAAGTCCACCCCTCTTAAAGGTGCCACGGGTGTGAAACACTTACATTTAGAATTAGAATAGAGCTGGAAGGGACCTTGGAGGTCTTCTAGTCCAGTGTTTCTCAACCTTGTCAACTTGAAGATGTCTGGACTTCAACTCCCAGAATTCCCCAGCCAGCATTCGCTGGCTGGGGAATTCTGGGGAGTTGAAGTCCAGACATCTTCAAGTTGACAAGGTTGAGAAACACTGTTCTAGTCCATCCCCCTGCTCAGGGAGGAGAACTTATACCATCTCAGACAAGTGACTGTCCAGTCTCTTCTTAAAAATCTCCAGTAACAGAGCACCATGGAAGGAAGCTATTCCACTGGTTAATTGTCCTCACTGTTAGGAAGTTTCTCCTTAATTCCAAGTTGTTTCTCTCTTTGATGAGTTTCCATCCGTTGTTCCTTGTCCTGCTTTCTGGTGCTTTGGGGAATAATTTGAGCCCCCTCTTCTTTGGGGCAGCCCCTCAAATACTGGAAGACTGCTATCATGTCATCCCCGGTCCTTCTTTTCTTAACTTCCCTGTTGCTTGGAGTTATCAAGCCAACGCATGCTTTTCTTTTAATACCGACCCCCCAACCTCATTTGGGTTTAATTCGGTGCTAATTAGATGCGCCATTAGCATAGCAGAGGCAATAATGGGAGTCAGCAGATGAGGCTAATGCATTCAAAAGAGGTCCGAGCAGCCTCCAGGGCTGGAACGAAGCCGGCATTTCTTCTCGACCTCCAAATCTGCCACTTGGCTGGTTTTCCTTTTACCCTGGAGGTCTCCATTAACATTTCGCTCTGAAGCTGACAGAGTGCGCATTGATCCTGGTTATGTCATCTGAATTCCTTCCGAACTGGAGGACAAACATATTTTAGCTTTCGCGGAGGGAAACAATCTCTGGAACTTGGTGTCAGGATTCCAAATAGTAAATTAGAGTCCAAAGCAAAGGATTCTTGAAAGTTCCAATTTATGAAGAGAGCCATGTTGGCACATCTGGGAAAACTCGAATCTGAAAGCTTCTCGGTTTTCTCCACCCAGTTGAAAGTTCAAGATCTTTCCCCCACACCCACAAGCCCATCCCATGGTTCTATCTCCCACTGCCACGCTGGCAGCTTCCACCCATCCAGTTCCGGTCAGGTGCAGATACAAAGGATGACCTTGGTTTTCTAGAAAGAATGTTGTTATGGCTACATATCATCTAACTCTGTACAATCCCCCCCTCCCATTTTCCCACAATAGAAAATGCATAGTAGAAGAATAGAAAGTGTGGCAAGCCAAAGACCCAAAAGAAAAGATGGCTGCATGCCTGACACTTGGAGGTACAGGTCATCCTTGACTTACGACAGTTCATTTAGTGACCGTTCAACGTTACAGTACAAGGGCATTGAAAAAAGTGACTTAGGAACATTTTTCACATTTACGACTGTTGGAGCCTCCCCAGTTCTGGTCATAAGTCAAAGACTACCTGTACAGAAAGGTTTGGAATAAGTAGCATCTACAAAGCTGTTTCTTGCAGAGAAAACTACCAGATGTAGTAGAAAGAGGACACGGAGAAGGAGGAAGAAGAGGGGGAGGAGAAGGGAAAGAAGAAGAAGGGGAAGGAGGAGGAGGAAGAGAAGAAGAAGAAGAAGAAGAAGAAGAAGAAGAAGAAGAAGAAGAAGAAGAAGAAGAAGAAGAAGAGGGGAGGAGGAGAAGGGGAAGAAGAAGAAGGGGAAGGAGGAGGAAGAGGAGAAGGAAGTGGAGGAGGAGGAGGGGAAGAAGGAAGGAGGAGGAGAAGAGGAAGAAGAAGAAGAAGAAGGGAGAAGGAGAAGGGGAAGAAGAAGGGGAAGGAGGAGGAAGAAGAGAAGAAGAAGGAAGTGGAGGAGGAGGGGAAGAAGGAAGGAGGAGGAGAAGAGGAAGAAGAAGAGGAAGAGGAAGAAGGGAGAAGGGAGAAGGAGAAGGAGAAGAAGAAGAAGAAGAAGAAGAAGAAGAAGAAGAAGAAGAAGAAGAAGAAGAAGAAGAAGAAGAAGAAGAAGAAAAGAAGAAGAAACAACTAGTATCAAGAGGCCTGGCCTCAGTTACAGTAGGAATGGGGTACCAACCATTGGAAGTCTTCAATAACCAGGTTGAGGACCAGTCGTCATGGAGAAAACCTATCTATATGTTCGCTAAGAGTCAACATTGATTTGAAGGCTCATAATCACTCGGTCAGCCTCTGCTTCGCTGCTGCTTTTCGGCTGCCATTGAAACGGGGACGGGGGGGCATGGTATTTGGGAGGGGAATCATTATGTACTGGAGGATTGTTATTAGGAGTTGTCCTGACCATCTATCTGCGCATGTGGAAGAAGGGAGTTTCCCACCAAGGCCAACTGTCCAGCATTCCAACCTGATGATGCTTTTTGAAGACATCTCCCACCTGACGGTTGGGTGAATTATTATTGGACTATGGATGGGGTGCCAAGGCGAGGGGATTGAACTATACGTGATATCCATTGCTTTCGCGCCAATTTACTCAGACTCAGCTTTGCTTTGCTACTCATCGTTTGTAATCAGTAAAAGTACACTTAATTCTAAGCATGGAGTTGAGTGGTTTCTTTCTTGGTTATTAAACGAAGGAGCACCTGACACACTCAGTCAATCATTGAATGGAAAGACCTGCTCTTTTGAGAAGGTTCTAACGTAGGGAAAGGCGGAAGGAAAAAACAGAAGAGGATGGCCAGCAGCAAAGAGGATCGACTCAGTTATGGTGGCAATGCCTGAAGGACCACATTAGGGATAGACTGTCATGGTGGAAATCTACCTCTGTAATTGATGATTCTAAGCCAGTGGTTCCCAAACTTGGCAACTTTAAGACTTGTGGACTTCAACTCCCAGAATTCTCCATCCAGCTCTGCTGGCTGGAGAATTCTGGGAGTTGAAGTCCACAAGTCTTAAAGTTGCCAAGTTTGGGAACCACTGTTCTAAGTCAATCATGGTACCACAACCGGCCAGGGTCAGGGCTGCCTCTGATCAATCCCTAGGACTCCATAGATTTAGAGAAACAGTACTTTGACTAAGGAAGAACTGAATGCAACAAAAGTCAGGCAAGGTCTGAGCAAACGTGCGCGAAAAGACAAATTGAAAATAGCCCCCGAGGCTACCCGCTCCGTAGTCAGGCCGACATAATCCAATCATCAGCCAGGAAGATGTTTTGAGAACATCTCTGGTCCACGTTCTCTGGGCTGCCTGGAGTACCGCATCCAGTTTTGGCCACCACACTATAAAAAAGATATTGAGACTCTAGAAAAAGTGCAGAGAAGAGCAAGAAGGATGATTAGGGGACTGAAGACTAAAACATATGAAGAATGGTTGCAGGAACTGGGCCTGGCTAGTCTAGTGAAGAGAAGGACCAGGGGAGACATGATTGCAGTCTTCCAATATTTGAGGGGCTGCCCCAGAGAGGAGGGGATCAAGCTATTCTCCAAGGCACCTGAAGGCCAGATAAGGAAGAATGGATGGAAACTGACCAAAGAGAGATTCAACCTGGAAATAAGGAGGAATTTCCTGACAGTGAGAACGATCAACCCATGGAACAGAAGTTGCCTTCGGAAGTTGTGGGAGCTTCATCACTCGAGACTTTTCAAGGAGAGAGTGGACTGCCATCAGTCAGAAGTGATGTAGGGTTTCCTGCTTGGGCAAAGGGATTGGACTAGATGGCCTCCAAGATTCCTTCCAATGCTGTTATTTTGACTAGTTAATTTGAACTCTTTTTTTCAATCCAATTCAGAATACAGTTGGAAGGGACCTTGGAGGTCTTCTAGCCCGTGACCTGTCAAAACCGCGCTCGACTAAGCCGCGCCCGATTAAACCGCGTCGCTGACGTCATCAACAGGGTGACAACAGCCAGCGCGGAGAAAGAAGGGCGCTTTAAATAGCGCTTTGAAAGCAAGCCGATTCAACTTAAGGTAAGGGTTAGGTTTAGGGTTAGCTTTAGGGTTAGGGTTAGGTTTAGGGTTAGGTTTAGGTTTAGGGTTAGGTTAAGGGTTAGGTTAAGGGTTAGGTTTAGGGTTAGGTTAAGGGTTAGGTTTAGGGTTAGGTTTAGGATTAGGTTTAGGGGGGTTAGGTTTAGGTTTAGGGGTTAATTTTAGGTTTAGCATTTACAGCGAGCTTCTGTCTCCGTGCTGTTGTCGCCCTGTGATGATGTCAGCTACGCGGTTTTGTTGAGCGCGGTTTAGTCGAACGTGGTTTTGTGGTGGAACCTTCTAGTCTAGCCCCCTGCTCAAGCAGGAGATCCTATACCATTTCAGATTTAGCAATAGCAATAGCAGTTAGACTTATATACCACTTCATAGGGCTTTCAGCCCTCTCTAAGCGGTTTACAGAGTCAGCATATTGCCCCCAACAACAATCAGTCAGCTGAAGTAGCCTGCAGTGCTGCATTTAACCACTGCGCCATCTGCGCCACCTCGGCTCTTAACAGTTTTCAAAAAATGGCTGTCCAGTCTTTTCTTCAAAACCTCCAGGGATGGACCACCCACAATCTCTGGAGGCAAGCTGTTCCACTGATGAATTGTTCTCACTGTCAGGAAATTCCCCTTTAATTCCAGATTGCTTCTCTCCTTGAAGTTTCCATGCATTGTTTCTTGCCTTCTGGTGCTTTGGAGAATAAGTTGATCCCTCTCTTCTTTCTGGCAGCCCCTCAAATACTGGAATACTGCTATCAGGTCTGTCTCCCGCTCTAGTCCTTCTTTTCTCTAGAGTAGCCATACCATGACCATTGCAGCCTCCCAGGATTTGTGAGATCCCCTTTTGCAACCTTCTGAGAAGCAAAATCAATAGGAAAGTCAGATTCAACTGTAGGAAATAAGAAAATTCAAAAATAAAATAGTATGTAGGTATATATGTTAGAAATGCATACAAACTTTATTCTGCTTTGAGGAAGGCATGCTGAAAGTATACCAAATATGCAATAGCGTTGTGTTAGGAATAGATTTTCTTTTGTTTGAGGATTGTTAGAAAGAGGCCCAGCTAAGGGAACATTCCTTAATGCCAAGGAGAAAGAGATAAGAAAAGGCCATGCTAGCAAAATATTGTATGGGCATTTCTGGGGAGTGGGGGTGGGTGTCAGGAACAGGTACAGATAGATACCAGATGTCTAGAGTGGAGAATAATTTGAGCAAACAAAAGAAAGAGATAATTTAGCCTCCTTAGGTGGTTTCGATTAACCAAGAGACCCAAAGGAGGAGGGAAATAGGGCGTCGCGATGAAACTGTATAGAACAGGGATGGTGAACCTATGACACGGGTGCCACAGGTGGCATGCAGACCCCTCTCTGTGGGCATGCCAGCCATCACACCAGCCCACCTCTACCGCCCATGCGCATGTCCCTCCCACTTGTCTTTGGGTCTCTGCTGGTGTGCATGTGCGGGGAGGGAGGGGGCCATGTGTGGGAGGCGCTCACATTACATTTTGGAGGTTCATGCGCATAAACGCTCCCCCACAACCCATTTTGGGCCTGGAAAGCCGCCTGCACCAACCTGGAAGACAAAATTGGATGAGGGGAGACCGGGGGAGGGGGGGCACGCACAAAGGACGGGTGGATGCACGGGGGGCTCTTGTGTTGCATTTCGGGGGTTCACATGTGTGCATGAGTGCTTTGGACACTGGGCACCCAAAACATTAGCCATCCCGGGTACATAAGGTAAGGCTCAAAACTTCCATTTGAAGGTGTATTCGCCGCACTTTGCAAACGGCTATTATGATTTTCTTTTAATAGAATCTTTTTGCTTTCACTGACCAATTTTCGTTGGCTAAAAACCATTCCCGACACAATTGTAGTGATTCACTTAACAACCGTGGGAAGAAAGGTCACAAAACGGGGCAAAACCCACTTGCATAGCCTAGGAACGTAATTTTTTGGACTCCACTGTGGTCGTAAGTCGAGGACCACCTGCAACGCAAGCTTCCCCCTCCCCCACTTGCTTGGGGGGGGTCCCCTTACCAGCCCTGCCCCTTCCCCCCATCCCCCCCAAGCCGGAAATGCCCTTTTTGAGTTGCGGGGGGGCATCCGGTTGACCTTACGACCCCGCCACCCCCTCGGAGGGTCTTCCCCTCCCACCCCCATACCTGTCCCTGGTGGTCGATGTAGTAGAAGTACTCGCGGGTGCGCGGCGAGGGGCTCTGGCCTTGCTGGTAGAGAGGCTGCCCGGGTCCGCGACGGATCCCCGGGCGCAGCAGGAAGCCCAGGCCGGTCCGTAACAGCCGCATCCCGGCTCCGGTCGCTGGCGGCGGAGAGGACAACCCGGTCGGTAGGCCGGAGCCGTTTTACCGGAAGCGCTTATGGGGGACCCTTCCGTTGACGGACGCGCTCCCGCCGGCGCGCGGGGCCGGCAGGAAGGTTCCGCCCGCGGTGCGACCCCTGCTGGCCGGGAGTGGAATGTCCGTCGCTTGGTCGCCCCGAGAGCGGAGTCCTGTCCGCGCTGCTTTTCCTGGCCAAGACCGCGTGAGTAGCCCCCCTCCCGCTGCTCTTGGGCGCCCCCAGTGGACGCCTGGAGGCCTTTGCACCTGGAGGGGCGTCTGGGCTCAGAGGGAGGAGAAGGCAGAGCCTCAAAAGGGGCACCCCGAGAGCAGGAAGAGGCTCCTCCTCCTCCTCCTCATTGTTCATCCAAGAAGGGGAGATGAACTTTATCTTCCCTCTTCCCTTCCTCTCCTCCTCCTTTCTTTCCGTCTTCCTCTCCTTCTCCTCTTCCTCATTCTAGATCATGTCTCTGTTCTTTCTCTTCTACCACCACCACCACTTCTTCCTTCTCCTCCTTCAACTCTTTTCTTCTTTCCTTCTCTATCTTCCTCTCCTTCAGTCTCCTTCTTGATCATGCATGCTCTTCTTCTACTATCAGCACTTCCTGCTCCTCTCCTTCCCCACTTTTCCATCTCCCTCCTCTTTTTCTTTCTCTTCCTCGCCTACATTCCTCCTCCTGCCTCCTCCTTCTTAAACTTCGTCTGTTCCTCTCCTAAACCACTTCCTCCTCCTTCCCACTTTTTCTTCTGCTTCTCTTCCTCCTCCTCTCTCTTCCTGTCCTCCTCCTCCTCCTCCCTGAGCTTCATCTGTTCTTTTTTCAGTACTACATCCACATTTCCTCCTCCTCCTCTCTTCCCCTCTTGAGTCCCAAAAGAGCACATTTCCCTCCTTAGATATCATTGTGCAGCCCACTCCCCCAGGAATACTATCCAGGGAGTCCCCAACTTACAATCGTATAGTTAGCCATTGTTCAAGGTTACGTTGACACTAAAAGGTAACTTGTCACCAGTCTTTACATTTATAGTTCATTCCTACAGTTTGCAATTCTTATAGTTGCCAAGGATGTGTTGAAAGAAATGTCCTTCTGGGTTCAGCTCCAAGTGGGGAAAAAGACACTGGAGACATGGAGGCTGCTTGGAAAGATGGTTTATTGTTGGACAGGGCCACATGGCTTGAGCCCTGAACAGAAAAGGTGATCACATGCTTCAATGTTGGTGGAGAAGAAGAGAAGGGCTGAGGGAGGGGCTTGCTAGGCTTTTTATACCCTGTTTAGTCCCCCCTCTCTGTTTCCTGTTCCTGTGTAAGAAATGAATTCTGACTGGTTGTCAGACTCCCATGGTGCCATGCAGGGGGCTACTCTCTAGGCTGTGATGAGTTCTCAGATGCCTTGTGGTCAGTTGAGTATATTATCATGCCTTTCTGTAGCTGCTGGTGAAGTCTTTATTATGTAAAGTGGGCTAGCCTGGCCATCTCAATGGCCCATTAACTGGGGATGGGCAGGAAGCTACAGGCAGCTATTCTGTCTTTTAAAACATGCTTCTTTTCACATCCAGAGAAATATTCTGCCTTTTCAATATTTCCTAGGATATTTCATTTTTTTTCTGGGAGAGGGGCTGGATGATAACTTCCCACAGATGGACACCTTTGATTCTATACCAAGAGGCGGCAGAGAAAAATCTCTGAGTGAAACTTGTCTATGGAGATTCTGAGTCATCCTTTGTCCCAAAAGTGCTTTTCCAAAAGGCAGCTGGGCTGGTTTTTTTTTCCTTTGAAGAAGAAAAAGACATTTCGCTTCTCATCCAAGAAGCTTCATCACTTCACCATGGATGAAGTTCCTAGAATGAAAAGCGAAATGTCTTCTTCCACAAGGAAGGAAGGAAACATTCCAGTTGCCCTTTGGAAAAGCCCCTTTGAGATATGATATCCTCTGGGATTGGGCGGCCTATACATCCATTAAAAAATAATAATAATAAATAACAATAATAATCTGTGAAACTCCAGTTCAGTTTCCTCTCTTCAAAATGTACTTTTCAAAAGAATCGGGATGAAATTAAGTTTTGGGGGGCTGCAAATTTCTCCATTGTGAAAAGTGAGAATAGAGTTCATGCAGTTTACTGCTCCCCCCCCCCTCCCCTGCTATTATCGGTGTTTACTTCTTTTGCAAACTCTGTTGGTGTCAGCAAAAGTAGAAATTGTTTCATGCAAGACTGCCAACATTATTATCCTCTCTCCCTGGCTTCCTCCTTTATTTCGGCTTTGGAGGTTTAATGTAGTCAAAGGGCTCTTAAATGGCTTCGCATTTTATTTCAGAGTTGCACTTGAAATGGGAACCCTTGGCCTGTAGCAGAAGGGATATTGGGGTCTCGGTCCCTTAGAATTCCTTCCCAGAGTTAATTATTACCTTTTTAATTACAGGTCGACAATTATCCCAATGAATGTTGCAGGACAAAGAGCAGTTTAATGGGATTTTTGCTGGCTTTGTTCTTTCCATGTGTGGAGAGTGGAGTTGGAGATAGAAAGTAAACATAAAATGTTTAATGCCTGCTAGCAATCCCTTTCTGCTAGCAAAAGTCATGGGGGGGGGAAAAAAAGAGAAAGAAGGACGCAGTTCATGCCTGCAATTTACACATTTAACAACGTTTGAACTTTTTCTTATAGCAATTTGTCTAAGTTGTGATGAAAACTTTACTTGTTCCTTCACTGGTGGAGAAAGTTGACCATTGTGGGGGGAAAGGTTAAGGTTAAGGTTAAGGTTTAATGGATTTGTATGCCAAGGTGGCGCAGTGGTTAAATGCAGCACTGCAGGCTGACTGCTAGATCAGCAGTTCAGCGGTTCAAATCTCACCGGCTCAGGGTTGACTCAGCCTTCCACCTCCTTCCGAGGTGGGTAAAATGAGGACCCGGATTGTTGTTGGGGGCGATATGCTGACTCTGTAAACCGCTTAGAGAGGGCTGAAAGCCCTATGAAGCGGTATATAAGTCTCACTGCTATTGCTATCTGCAGTTCAGCGGTTCAAATCTCACCGGCTCAGGGCTGACTTCCATCCTTCCGAGGTGGGTGAAATGAGGACCCGGATTGTTGTTGGGGGCGATATGCTGACTCTGTAAACCGCTTAGAGAGGGCTGAGAGCCCTATGAAGCGGTATATAAGTCTACTGTTATTATGCCGCCCAATCCTGAAGGACTCTGGGCGGCTTACATAAAAACATGGGCCATAGGTTCGCCATCAAGGCCCTAAACCCTTTTGGACAGATGTTGTCCAGTGTCTTCTTAAAAACTTCCAGTGATAGAGAACCCACAATGTTTTTTGATTCAATTCAGAATAGAGCTGGAAGGGACCTTGGAGGTCTTCTAGCTCAACCCCTTGCTCAAGAAGGAGACCCTACACCATTTCAGATACATGGTTGTCCAATGTATTAAAAACATCCAGCGTTGGGGCATTCACAACATCTGGAGGCAACTTCTGTTCCACTGATTAATTGTTGTCACTGTCAGGAAATTTCTCCTCAGTTCTAGGTTGATTCTCTCCTTGATTAGTTTCCACCCATTGTTTCTTGTCCTGCCCTAAGGTGCCCTGAAGAATAGTTTGACTCCCTCTTCTTTGTGGCAACCCCTGAGATATTGGAAGACTGCTATCATGTCTCCCCTAATCCTTCTTTCCATTAAACTAGACATCCGCAGTTCCTGCAACCGTTCTTCATATGTTTTAGCCTCCGGCCCCCCAATCCTCTTTGCTGTTCTTCTTTATGTTTATATTTTATATTCAAACATAAATAAATATGGGTTAGTGTATGAGTAAGGAAGCTGGTGGCCTGCCTGACCAATTTTAAAATTCAATCTCTGCTTTTTCTCCCCTGTGGCTATGTTGTTTTTTAAAAACAGGAGTGCCTGCTAAATTCGGAAGCGCACGAGAGAGAGTCTTCAAACTTGACCGTTTGTTCTGTGGAAAACCATGCTGAAACGAGGTCTTAAATCCCAACCGGTTCATGGATCTGCTTCTCGCTGTGATCCCTGTCGGCGAGACCCACGCCCGGATCCCCCTCTGAGCGCAGGGCAGCGTATTCTCCGGGGGCTCCTCCGGCGGGATGTTTTATTCGGCAACGCTTTGCTACTCAGGCTGGGCCTGATGTTTTACGGGCTCTACCAGGACAGAACAATGCTGGTGAAATACACAGATGTCGATTACCAGGTCTTCACCGACGCCGCCAGATACGTCACGGAAGGAAAGTCCCCTTACCAGCGGGCTACCTACCGCTACACTCCCCTCCTGGCCTGGATGTTAACCCCCAACATTTACGTCAGCCACGTCTTTGGCAAGGTCCTTTTTGTGGCTGGGGATCTGGTGGCGGCCTTCCTGATCAACCGAATCTTGCTCCTCCGAGGGCTGGACAGCCGGACCGCTGGCGGGTGCTGCGCCTTCTGGCTCTTTAACCCGCTTCCCATGACGGTGTCCAGCCGAGGCAACGCCGAGTCTCTCGTTGCCAGCCTGGTCCTTGGCACCCTCTATTACCTGGCCAAGAGGCGCCTAGTGAAGGCGGCTGTGCTTTACGGCCTGGCCGTACATATGAAGATCTACCCCGTGACTTACGCACTGCCTTTTCTCCTCCATTTGCAACGCAGCCTGGGAGAAACGGAACTGGAGAAGCGGAAAGGGGAGGGAGCTTGCGCCGGGCGCTGCCTCGGGCTACCTCGGAGCTGCTTCACGCGGGACATCCTGGTTTTTGCCGCCGTCTCCGGGGGCACCTTTGCCACCCTGGGTCTCACCTTCTATGTCTACTACGGCTGGGAATTCCTGCAGCACACCTACCTCTACCATTTGTTCCGGAGAGACACTCGCCACAACTTCTCACCCTACTTCTACCTGCTGTATTTGACGGCCGAAAGCCGCTGGAGTTTGGCGCTGGGGCTGGCCGCCTTCCTGCCCCAGCTGCTGCTGCTCCTCGCCATCTCCTTCGTCTACCACCGAGACCTGGCTTTCTGCTGCTTCTTGCACACGGCGGTTTTCGTGAGCTTTAACAAAGTCTGCACCTCCCAGTATTTCCTGTGGTACCTGTCCCTCCTGCCCCTGGTCCTGCCATTCCTGCAGATGTCCTGGGGGCGGGGGGCAGCGTTGCTATCGCTGTGGCTCCTGGGACAGGGACTTTGGCTGCTTCCCGCTTACTTCCTGGAGTTTCAAGGGCAGAATACGTTTCTGCTCCTCTGCCTGGCGGGTTTGGCGTTCCTTGCCATCAACTGCGCCATCCTCGTCCAGATGATTTCTCACTACCGTCCAGAAGAGGCCTCCAGAAATAAGAAACAGCTATAAGTCCGCTTCCCTCTCCAGGCGACGAAGAAGTCATGTGCCTCTGAGTGGCATCAAGGTGAACAAATCATCATCACTGAACGCCGGGTGGAGTCTAGGCAACTGATTGGAGCTAGCATAGAGTTTACTGGCCAGATTCCTTCCCTGTTGCCAATACGGAGTCTTTTCCCCAGCAGATACATTCTCATTATGCCCAGAGAGAGAGAAATATCCGCCTCTACCAAGGATCGAACTCTCAGCCTGCAGATTGTGAGGCGAGAGCTCCACCTCTAGGCCACCACACCACTCATCTGGTCGAACGAACGAACGCCAGAAGTAAAGTTGCTCTGAAAAGAGGGGAACAGAATTTGGGAAAGGGCAGAGAGATTGTCCTGCGGTGGCAAATGGATTAGTTCTCTCCAACAGACAAATCCCATTCCACATTTGCTCCGTGGAATAGAACGTTTCTAAGGCTTTGGGGTTTTATAGATAACCTTTTTCACAACCTCCGTCAGGGGTGGGTTGCTGGTGGTTTTACTACTGGTTTGCAACCTGCGCCCGTGCATTATTCAATGTCGATTGTTCTTCGCGCATATGCAGAACAATTTGCAGTGAACTGCGCACGCGCAGTCACTAAAAATCCAAAATGGTGGCGGCCCAGCGGCGGGAAGGGAACCAGTTTGCCGGCGTGGCAGGCCTGGCTCGCTGCCGGTTCTGTGACCCAGGCCTGAATTCCGCGACCGGGAATTCACAACTGGCTTGCTGGGGTTTTTATTTTGATTTGGCTGAAACCTACAGTTGCAAATAAATGTTTTAAACAGAAATTCTTACACGGTAATGGTCCTTTTAAGTTTAAGGGTTGTGTTTTAAAGGTATTCGGATGGATGCACATACAGTTTTATGCGTTGTGGGAGTGGTGTCTTTGGAATTGACGTGCGTTTGTGTGGTTTTGTGTGTGGCATCATGCGCTCAAGTCGAGTTGGCATCTCTGCATATAAATGCAGTATTTCTCCCCTTTGGCAAGTTAGCAATAGCAATAGCAGTTAAGACTTATATACCGCTTCATAGGGCTTTCAGCCTTCTCTAAGCGGTTTTACAGAGTCAGCATATTGCCCCCAACAACAATTCGGGTCCTCATTTCACCCACCTCGGAAGGATGGAAGGCTGAGTCAACCTTAAGCCTTGGATGGATAGATAATAGATAAGATAGATAAAGAAGATAGATAGATAGATAGAAGATAGATAGATGATAGATAGATAGATAGATAGATAGATAGATAGATAGATAGATAGATAGATAGATAGATAGCAATAGCAGTTAGACTTATATACCACTTCATGGGGCTTTCAGCCCTCTCTAAGCGGTTTACAGAGTCAGCATGTTGCCCCCAACAACAATCCGGGTCCTCATTTTACCCACCTCGGAAGGATGGAAGGCTGAGTCAACCCTGAGCCGGTGAGATTTGAACAGCCGAACTGCAGAACTGCAGTCAGCTGAAGTAGTCTGCAGTGGTGCATTTAACCACTGCGCCACCTTTAAGAGAGATGGACTTCCACTCCCAGAATTCCCCAGCCAGCCAAACGGTTCCTTTCATGATATGGAGAGCATAACTTGGTCCTTAGCACCAATAAGACCTGGGAGATTATAGTGGACTAGAGAAGGAATAGATCAGACATCCAGCTGTTGCTTATCAATGGAGACGGAGTGGAGCAAGTGGCCAATTTTAAGTTTCTGGGTGTTATCTTAAAAGAGGACCTGGCCTGGGGTGCCCATATTGCAGCCCTGGTCAAAAGGGCCCAGCAGAGATGATGCTCCCTGAAACTTCTCAGGAAACAACACCTGGATGAAAAACTGCTGGTGAGCTTCTGCACCATAGAGAGAATTTTAACTTATTGCACCTGTGTCTAGTTTGCCAATTACACCGTGGCAGGTAGGAGGACAGCACTGCAGAGGGTTAACATCAACATCGCCCAGAGGATCATTATTACCTTCTCCCTACTTTGGAAGAGCATTATGGTTCCCGCTGCCTTAAGAAAGTTCAAAACATCCTTAAAGATCCTTCTCATCCTGGGCACCCTTGTTGTTGTTTTTTTAAACTATTACCATCTGGCAGACGGTACAGGTCAGAGTTTGTTGCATTC
>NC_045548.1:79361471-79386471 GCF_009769535.1 Thamnophis elegans | reverse complement strand
CTCTGAACACCCTCCCGCTGGCGATCCGGACCCTTACTACCCTCCCGGCCTTCCGCAAAGCCGTTAAGTCCTGGCTGCTCCAGCAGGCCGGGGGGCTTGTGAAACATCCAGCCCCCCCCCCGGAGATTGTGATTGTTGTATATTTTAATGTTGTTTGTGTATTATTCCCCCCTCCCTTGTTTTATTGTAAGCCACCCGGAGTCCTTCGGGAGTGGGCGGCATACAAATCAATAAAACTATAAACTATAACTATGAGGATATAATAGAGAAGCCATGGAAGAAACAAAGCTACAATGGGAACAACAGCTTACCTAGTAATTTCCTACCCAGAAAAATGTGTTTGTGTGTGTGTGTCTATATATATCTGGAATGCGATAGCTTCTTTCATAGATTGGTCACATGCGTGTTGCTCCCAGGCAAAACTAGTGGAGTTTTGTCGTGATTCTCGTATATGTGGTTTTTTCCCCCCCCTTTTATTTGGTGAGGCATTGTTTAGTTCTTCAAGGCAGACGGGCGGAGATGAATTTTCCTTAAAAACCCTCCCTAGTATGGAATTCCGTTCTACTTGCAGTACTTGGCTCACTGGCCAGAGTATTTCATTGTGGCGGAAGCCCCCGGGGGAGAGCTGATGGGCTACAGTAAGTACCACCTCTTCCCTTTTTTTCTATCGGGACTCTTCAGAAGTGAACCTACAAGGTATTGTATTTTTCGGACTATAAGATGCACCGGTGTATAAGACGCACCAAGATTTTGAAGAGGTAAGTAAGAAAAAAAAACCCGTTTTTGTTCCTCCCCTGCTCCCAGGAGAACTCTGGAGGCTTCAGCAGGGCTGAGGGAAGGCAAAATATTCCCGTTTTTGTGAAAAAAGGGGCAGAAAATGGGGTGTTTTCACAAAGACGGGGGCATTTGAGCCGAGGTGGCGCAGTAGTTAGGGTGCAGTACTGCAGGCCACTTCAGCTGACTGCTATCTGCAGTTCGGCTGTTCAAATCTCACCGGCTCAGGGTTGACTCAGCCTTCCATCCTTCCGAGGTGGGTGAAATGAGGACCCAGACTGTGGGGGCGATATGCCGACTCTGTAAACCGCTTAGAGAGGGCTGAAAGCCCTATGAAGCGGTATATAAGTCTAACTGCTATTGCTATTTTCCCCTTCCCCCAGCCCTGCTGAAGCCTCCAGAATGCCCCTGGGGGATTGGAGGAAGGAAAAAACGCCTCCGTTTTAGCCCATTTTGTCACCTATTTTTCACAAAAATGGGATTGGGGGGGGAGGCTTCGGGAGGCCAAAAATGGCTGTATTTGGTGTATAAGGTGCACCAACATTTCCATGCTCAAGCCCATCCCATGGTCCAATCTCCCTCTGCCATGCTAGCAGCTTCCACCCATCCAGTTCCGGTCAGGTGCAGAGACAAAAGATGACCTTGGCTTTCTAGAAAGAATGTTGTTATGGCTACATATCATCTAACTCCGTAAAATCCCCCCTCGCATTTCCCCACAATAGAAAATGCACAATAGAATAATAGAAAGTGTGGCAGGCTGGATGGGGAATTTGGGGAGTTGAAGTCCACAAGTCTTAAAGTTCCTAAGTTTGGGGGTCTCCTATCTAAGAGGAGAGATTGCAGAGGAAGGGCTTACAAGAGAGTAAATTATGCTGTCTGGAGAATTCTGGGAGTTGAAGTCCACAAGTCTTAAAAGTTCCCAAGTTTGGGGTCTCCAATCCAAGAGGAGAGATTGCAGAGGAAGGGCTTACAAGAGAGTAAATTATGCTGGCTGGGGAATTCTGGGAGTTGAAGTCCACACGTCTTAAAGTTCCCAAGTTTGGGGATCTCCGATCTAAGAGGAGAGATTGCAGAGGAAGGGATTACAAGAGAGTAAATTAGCTCAGCTAATTCTGCACAGTAGAATAATAGAAAGTGTGGCAGGCTGGATGGGGAATTTGGGGAGTTGAAGTCCACAAGTCTTAAAGTTCCTAAGTTTGGGGGTCTCCGATCTAAGAGGAGAGATTGCAGAGGAAGGGATTACAAGAGAGTAAATTATGCTGGCTGGGGAATTCTGGGAGTAGAAGTCCACAAGTCTTAAAAGTTCCCAAGTTTGGACAGCCCTGTGCTGAAACGAATGCCTGAACTAACATTCGCGCTGGATGATCACTGCCGATTTTCTTTGCAGTCATGGGCAAAGCTGAAGGATCCGTGGCCCGGGAAGAGTGGCACGGCCACGTCACCGCCCTCTCGGTGGCCCCCGAGTTCCGCCGGTTGGGTCTGGCTGCTAAACTGATGGAGCTGCTGGAGGAAATATCGGAAAGGTGAGGCGGATTTCGGAGGCTGTGAGCAGGTGGATGGGCTGCGTTCCCTGGGATTAAGTGAAAAAAAATCCTAATTACTGATACAAACAGTCCTCGATTTATGACTCTCCTTGAGCCCAAAATGTCTTTCGCTAAGTAAAACAGTTGTGGTTTCTGCCCTGTTTTACAACGTTTCTTGCCACCGTGGCTAAGTGAATCACTGCACTTGTTAAGTCAGTAACACCGTCATTAAGTGAATCTGGCCTTCCCCATTGACTTTGCTTGTCAGAAGGTCGCAAAATATGACCCCCCCCCCCAGAGCACTGGGACTATCATAAATACAAACCAATTGTCAAGAATCTGAATATTGATCACCTGAGCATGGGGATATGCAGTGATTAAGTGTGAAAAAAACTGTGATAAGTCACTTTTTCAATGCCATTGTCACTATATGAACTGTTGTAAGTTGAGGACTTAACAGTATTCAGTATTGGGAAAGAACATTCCTCTAGGGTTTCCTGCCTAGGCAGTGGGTTGGACTAGAAGACCTCCAAGGTCCCTTCCAGCTCTGTTATTCTATTCCAGTATTTCTCAACCTTGGCAACTTGAAGATGTCCGGACTTCGACTCCCAGAATTCCCCAGCCAGCGAATGCTGGCTGGGGAATTCTGGGAGTTGAAGTTCGGACATCTTCAAGTTGCCAAGGTTGAGAAACACTGTTCTATTCTGTTCTATTTTATTCTATCAAACAGAGAGATTACAAACTCCGAAGGCTAGCTCTATTTTGTTTTTATGCTGTAACTTGTGAGTTTTGTGTCACCCTTAAAAATAGATGACGGCATAAGCTTACAGATTAGGTGTTTTCAATTTATTTTTTTAAAAAAACTACATGGATGTAGAAAGCAAGTTTAAATAATCCAGTAAGCCAAAAGTGCTTTTAAATATTATAGAGCTGGTGCATCTTTGCCTTTATGAGTGGATTTTATAGCAATAAGAAAAGTAGCCCCTTCAAGATAAGAGTTAATTGTAATAAGAGGAGATATATTCATCTGAAATGTATAGAGATCGATGATGTAATTGGAATATCCTTAATTTTTCCTTGCATTTCTTTTTGGAACGGTAATATAATTAAGCCAAAATAGCTGAGAACATTAATCTAGTTGTATTGTAATTAGGGAATAACTTAGCATCTCAATTCTTATTTGAGAATGGCAATAGCAATAGCAGTTAGACTTATATACCACTTCACAGGGCTTTCAGCCCTCTCTAAGCGGTTTACAGAGTCAGCATATATTGCCCCCAACAACAATCCGGGTCCTCATTTCACCCACCTCGGAAGGCTGGAAGGCTGAGTCAACCCTGAGCCGGTGAGATTTGAACTGCAGAACTGCAGTCAGCTGAAAGTAGCCTGCAGTGGTGCATTTAACCACTGCGCCACCTCGGCTCAGAGAACGGCTTGATGCACATAAACAGGTACCTCTTGCCCTCTGTAGTTTTTCGTAATAGTGCCGTAGAATCTTAAATGTTGCTCTCGCTCTCTTCTTACCTTTCCGTTTTCTTTCTTGGTGAAGAAAGGGTGGATTTTTTGTGGACCTCTTTGTGAGAGTCTCAAATCAGGTGGCAGTCAACATGTACAAGCAACTGGGCTACAGCGTGTACCGAACAGTGTTAGAATACTACTCGGCCAGCAGCGGGGAGCCCGACGAAGATGCTTACGGTAAGTGTGCGGCCTTTTTAGCAGTAGAGCAGTGTTTCTCAACCTTGGCTACTTGAAGATGTCCGGACTTCAACTCCCAGAATTCCCCAGCCAGCATTCGCTGGCTGGGGAATTCTGGGAGTTGAAGTCCGGACATCTTCAAGTGGCCAAGTTTGAGAAACACTGCAGTAAGAGGGTATTTGGGACAACACAACGTCAGTTGTAAAGAACCAGAAAGACTCACTGAGTTTAAAGCACTGAAGAGTTTATTATTGATACTTATACACAAGAATCCGGTTGAGTAATGGTCAAAGCTAAATTGGCACTAGATCAGGGTCAATGGGATTCCTGGTGGGGGGGGGGAGTGGCGCTGGGCGTGGGTCTCCTGTGGGAGCACAAAGATTCCAACTGATGACATTTTAACCCCCCCCCCCCCAATCCATCTTATCCAAAAGAAACAATACAACAAAAAGGACATTAACCAAAAAAGTGTCCTAAAGAAACCCCAACTGAAACCAACATCTAGTGGCATCCTCCCTTATTGAATGCTGATTAATATAACAATTTTAGCTTCCCGCTCCTTGTGAAACAAGCCAAAAGAATTTCAAACTGTTAAACTACTAAATCTACTTACCAATGGTTAGCCTGTCATCTATAAATTATATTAATAGTAAAATGGTTAACAGTAAGAACAATAATAATGAACTTGCTATGTGAAAGTATAAGAATAAACTGTAAACTATAATAAACTATACATTTCTAACATTTTATATTTTTTACGTATATATTGTGCACTGTATTGCAATATTGTTAAAATTATAAACATTTAAATTAGCACGGGGGAAATCCATATGTACACATTTATCTGTAATCCAAATGTCCAAAAAGACCATCAATTGGCATATGAGGGGTAGAACAGATACAGAAAAAAAAATGAGCTTGTCACACCACTGCATAATTGGTGGAAAATGGATAATACCATGCAATATCCAATTTCACTCTAGAAGTTGAGTTTTGATCATAACCAGTCTAGTGAAGAGAAGGACCAGGGAAGACAGGATAGCAGTCTTCCGATATTTGAGGGGCTGTTATAAAGAGGAGGAGATAAAGCTATTTTCCAAAGCACCCAAAGGCCAGGCAAGGAAGAATGGATGGAAACTGACCAAGGAGAGATTCAACCTGGAAATGAGGAGGAATTTCCTGACAATGGGAACAATCAACCCATGGAACAGAAGTTGCCTTTGGAAGTTGTGGGAGCTTCATCCCTGGAGGCTTTCAAGAAGAGACTGGACTTCCATCTGTTGGAAATGGTTTAGGGTCTCCTGCTTTGGGGTGGGGGAGTTAGACTAGTCCAGTGTTTCTCAACCTTGGCAACTTTAAGTCCTGTGGACTTCAACTCCCAGAATTCCCCAGCTGGGGGATTCTGGGAGTTGAAGTCCACAGGACTTAAAGTTGCCAAGGTTGAGAAACACTGGACTAGATGTTCTACCAGGTACCTTCCAGCTCTGTTAATCTGTTAATCTGTGCTGGCTGGGGGATTCTGGGAGTTGAAGTCCACAGGACTTAAAGTCCCCAAGGTTGAGAAACACTGCATTAACGTAATGTGATCAAAATTAGAAATCTGGGCAACTGGTATGTACTGATGATGGATGCTATGTCCTCTCTTGCGAAGTCAATGGGGAAGCCGGATTCACTTAACAACCCTCTGATCCACTTAACTGCAGTGATTCATTTAACAACCATGGCAGGAAAAGTCATAAAATGGGACAAACCCCCCCCCCCTTAACAAGGGTCTCGCTTAACAACAAAAATGTTGAGCTCAATGTGATCGTAAGTCGACTATCCGTAACCATGTCCTGAACATCATCAGGATGGATTTGGGGGTGGAATCTCATTCTAGAGGTTTGAGAGGCGTTGCAGCTGGCCTGGGCTTTGAATTGTAGGTTATGTTCCTAATCTATATTTTATTCCATTTTTCTTTTTTCTTTTAACAGACATGAGGAAAGCTCTATCAAGAGATAAAGAGAAGAAATCAATTATACCGTTACCGCATCCTGTCCGGCCAGAAGATATTGAATAAGTCAATATTGTGGTTGCTGTAAAAATATATTGAGAATAAAATCTGTAGATAAATGAAAACAATTAGGATATCTCTCATGCAACTTGGAGCTTTGGAAGAAAAAGGAGGAAGTATATGCAAATATCAAGAGAAATGTTTTCCCTTTTAGGCTGCGCTTCTAAATCTCTTGATGCCCCCAAAGCCCGAAACCATCTTATATCTTCCATATTTGTCATGATTCGGTTTTTTAGGAATATTAATAAATCCGAAGGCCGTCTTGCTAATAATGCAGTACTGATTAATGTTCTATATTTTGATTGAATTTTAATTAATAAAATTAAAAAATCAAGTCCAAGTAAAATGTTTTTTGGGGGAAAAGTATCCTGTTTAAAATCTGAGGGATTCAAATTGTCAAAATAAATGGCAATATGATACAACACCAGCTTTTAAAGAAGAGATTGGAAGAATCCCTTCTGAAGTGGTATAGTGTTTCTTGCGTGAGCGTGGGTTGGACTAGAAGGCCTCCAAAGGTCCCTTCCAGCTCTTATTCTGTTACAATACAATAAGGCGAAAGAAGGGAGTGGGAGAAAACGTATCACACTGTAGTTTTCCCTAGGCAAACAAATCGGGCTTTGGCAACCTGACATGGTCCAACTTTGGGGGATTATAAGCCCCCATGTTTCCCTCTCTGATTAAGCCAGTGGTAATGCTGGCTTAATCAACATCTAGAAGACAGTAAAGGGGAAGGCACCCCATTGTATCAAAGGTGCTTTTTCAAGAGGCAGCTGGATTTAGTTTTTTCTTTGAAGATGTTTCACTTCTCATGCGAGAAGCTTCTTAAGTTCTGACTGGATGGTGGAGAATGGAAGGATTGATATTCCTTGCAGACAGGTGGTCATTTGCATCCTTTTAGAGAGTCATTGAGGCCACCTGGATACAGATGGCCATAGACACAGATAAACCTCCAAGTGGCCTCAACAACACTAAAAAGAATGCAAATGACTGTCTGTCTGTCTATGTATCATCTATATCAGTGGTAGTCAACCTGGTCCCTACCGCCCACTAGTGGGCGTTCCAGCTTTCATGGTGGGCGGTAGGGGTTTTGTCCCATACTGAAGCCCTTTCCTTTTTTTAAATTTAATTGACTTAAAAAAAAATGTTCATAGCATTATTTAAAAACATTTTCATTAGGTTTTCATAAAATCACCATTACTGTGGAACCGGTGGGCGGTTTATTACTAACAGAGATACAAAAGTGGGCGGTAGGTATAAAAAGGTTGACTACCCCTGATCTATATCAATCATCCATCTATCATCTTTCTATTATCTATATATCATCCATTTATTCATGCATTCATTCTATTTATCTCATATATCCTTTATCTAGCTTTATTATCTATCCCTTTATGTCCATCCTTCTATATTTCTGTAACTATCTTTGCATCTATCTATCTATCTATCTATCTATCTATCTATCTATCTATCTATCTATCTATCTATCTACATCCATCTTTCTATCTACATCCATCTCTATCTATCATCCATCTCTATATCTATCTATCTACATCCATCTATATCTATCTCTCTATCTACATCCATATCTCTCTCTTTATCTATCCACACCCATTTCTCAATCTATCTATCATCTATCTATCTATCTATCTATCTATCTATCTATCTATCTATCTATCTATCTATCTACATCTATCTGTCTGCCATCTCTCACTATCACATCTCTCATTTACTGTATCCTATAATATTCTCTCTTATCTATCATCTATCTATCTATCTATCTATCTATCTATCTATCTATCTATAATCTGTCATCTCTCTCACTATCTCATCTCTCATTTACTGTAAATCTATCATTCTCTCTCTCTCATCTATCTACATCCATCTCTATATCTATCTATCTATCTATCTCCCTATCTCTCTCTCTCTATCTTCTATCTATTTATCTATCTATCTATCTATCTATCTATCTATCTATCTATCTATCTATCTATCTATCTATCTTACATATCTATCTGTCTGTCTGTCTGTCATCTCTCACTATCACATCTCTCATTTACTGTATCCTATAATATTCTCTCTCTCTTATCTATCTATCTATCTATCTATCTATCTATCTATCTATCTATCTATCTATCATCTGTCATCTCTCTCACTATCTCATCTCTCATTTACTGTAAATCTATCATTCTCTCTCTCATCTATCTACATCCATCTCTATATCTATCTATCTATCTCTATCATCTATCAATCATCTATCTATCTATCTATCTATCTATCTATCTATCTATCTATCTATATCCCTCTCTCTCTCTCTCTCTCTCCCTCCCTCCCTCCTTCCATCCTCTGTCTTCCTCTGCCTCCCTCCTTCCCTCGCCCTCCTCTTCTCCCCACCTGAGGATCACGTGCTCAGCCGAGGGGGGCGGGGCGGTGCAGCTCACGCGCGCCGGAAATCCCGCCTCCGGCTGGTGGAAGGGACGCTCTGGAGGCCTCTATGGTCAGGGGGCTCCGCCTTTTCCTGTTTACTTCCTCTCTCTGTCTCTCTTCCGGGTTCGAGGCGAGTGAGTGGTGGGGGGTCGTAGCGGGGCCGCAGCCGGTGGGGCCGCCGGGGGAGACGGGTCGGCGAGGGAAGGAGGAGGCGGCGGAGAGGTGAGTCCGGCGAGGGAAGGGGGAAGGGGGCCCGGCGGGGGGCATTCACCCAGCCACGAGGTGTGGGACTACAACTCCCATCACCCTCAGCCAGGGAGGGGGGCTGGGGGAGGGTTACGTAGTCCAGCTGACAGGCGAAGGCGGCGGTGCAGGAGAGCCCCCTCCCCTCCGCCTGACATACCTCCCCCCCACACACACACTTTGGCTGACCAGGAAACGAGGCAGGGCTGGGAGGGGAGACCACCAGGAGATCCCAGGGTGGGGCCTGGCAGGCAGAAAGAGGCCGGGATTGGGGTGGGGGTGATGGGGGGGGGGTGTCTGGGCTTCCTCTGCTGTTTTGGCTTCATCCAATTCATCCACCTGAAGTTATTCTGGGCAGACCCCAACCAGCGGAAGCAGCCCTAAAATTATCATTCAAAATGGAATAAAATCTACATCCAGCCAGAGAACCCGTTTACTATGCTGTAGCTTTGCTCAACATCTGGAAGAAAACAACCAGCCACAGAGACCACCAGAGACCCCACAATCCCCCCCTGCCTTTTCACCTCCTCCCCCTCCCCCCCCCTCACCTCTCCCTCCCCCTTTACCCCCCTCCCCACCTATTGCGTCCTCCTCACCCCCCCCCTGCCTCCTTCTCACCTGTTCTCCCTCTCTCCCTTTCTCCTCCCCTCCCTCTTGCCTCTTCCCCCTCCCTCTCCCCACAAACCCCTCTTCCTTCTAGCACTGACGATGTTACCTAATTGAGTAGTGAAACGTCTGCAAGGAAACAACCACGCTCCACGGTCATTGTTCTCCTCCTGCTGCCTCCTCTTCATCCTCTTCCCACCCTCCTTAGCCGCCCGGAGTCCTACGGGATTGGGCGGCATATAAATGTTATGTTTTCAATATGTTTTTTTTTCATTTTCATTTCATACAGTCACATGTATACTGTGCATAACCGGGGCCATATAACATTGAGCAATAACCACAGCCATCCTTGTCAACAATACTCCCCAAAATACAAACCCAATATACCACTTCAACCTTCCATACACCCTTTCTTTCACCCCCCTCCAACTTTCCTTTCTCCCCTCCAACATTCCCCTCTCCTACTTCCCCTCCCCCCTCTATCACTCCTTTCTCCCAATACACTCCCTCCCTTCCATCTCTCCTTCCGATCCTCTCTCCCACCCTCTCTACCCCTCTTTCTTCTTTCCCTCTGCTCCTCCCTTCGGTGTATTTCTACTATCTGTCAATATATTCAACTTCCTATTTTTACATTAGAATTAAAAAAGCAACAGTATACAAGTACAATCATGTTACTTTAAAATCTAGCACATCATATAAATGTTATTAAACTTGCAAACTTGCAAGCCCCACTCCCTTCTCCCATTGATGATATTCAGGAAATATCCTTCTGATATTTCCAGAAACCAAAGAACCTCAGAGAGCACCCAGGAATCCCTTCAACCCCTCCGCCCCCCCCCCCCCCGTTCAACCCTGAGCTACAAATAATTATCTTCCGGTTGCTTCTTTTTTGTTGGTGTCCAAACTGTCCCTGAAAACCTGGAGAAGAGTTTGAACCAGCTTTGGCGAGCCTACCGTACAGTGGAGCTTCGAGAAGCTATTTAGGGATGTATGAGGAGGAATACAGACTCCAGATCTATGGAATAATTGTAGTAATAATTCTGCTCTCTCTTGGCCAGGTTGCACTCAGAATATGGGACACCGGACTCCGCAGGGGATAGAAACTAACAGCTAACAACCTGGAGTGAGTTCAGGGAAAGTCACCCGGAGTGCGAAGGACCTGGAAACAGGTCCTTTGAAGACAAGGGAAAAGACCTGGGTATGTTAGGTGCTGAAGAGAAGTTTGGTGGGGAGGCAGTTTTTGGATATCCAAATGGTTGCCAAGGGGAGGAGAGAAGGGGGCTAGTTCTGTGCTCGTCTGGGAGGGAAAGACCAGAAAAGGGGCTGAAATGATGGAGCAGGTAGGTGGAATTTCCTGAAGGTAAGGACCAGTGGAATAGATAGCTCATAACACTTCCCTTCACCGGCAGACTCAGAACAGAACAACTGAATAACAGAGTTGAAAGGGACCCTGGAGGTCATCTAGTCCAGTGTTTCTCAACCTTGGCAACTTGAAGATGTCCGGACTTCAACTCCCAGAATTCCCCAGCAGTGGTTAGGACAGTGTTTCTCAACCTTGTCAACTTGAAGATGTCTGGACTTCAACTCCCAGAATTCCCCAGCAGTGGTTAGGACAGTGTTTCTCAACCTTGTCAACTTGAAGATGTCTGGACTTCAACTCCCAGAATTCCCCAGCCAGCGAATGCTGGCTGGGGAATTCTGGGAGTTGAAGTCCGGACATCTTCAAGTTGCCAAGGTTGAGAAACACTGTTCTAGTCCAATCAGCCCTGCCCAAGCAGGGAGACCCTAGACCATTTCAGACAAATGGAGGTCCGATCTCTTCTTAAAAGCCTCCAGTGGTGGAGCCCCCACAACCTCTGGAGGCAACTTCTGTTCCACTGGTTAGTCGTTCTCACAGTCAGAAATGTCTGCCGAGATTCTCAGTCATTCAGGTCACGGTTGTCCCAAAGTTGCTTTTTCAAAACTTTTTTTTGTCTTCGTTTTTCCTTAAACTTGTTTCACTTCTCATCCCAGAAGCTTCTTCAGTTCATGAATAGCAATAGCAATAGCAGTTAGACTTATATACCGCTTCACAGGGCTTTCAGCCCTCTCTAAGCGGTTTACAGAGTCAGCATATCGCCCCCAAGAACAATCCGGGTCCTCATTTCACCCACCTCGGAAGGATGGAAGGCTGAGTCAACCCTGAGCCGGTGAGATTTGAACCGCTGAACTGCAGAACCGCAGTCAGCTGAAGTAGCCTGCAGTCCAGCACTCTAACCACTGTGCCACTTCGGCTCCTAGGGTTGAACTAGATGACCTCTAAGGTACTGCACTCAGTTTTGGTCGCCACGATGTAGAAAAGATGTTGAGACTCTAGAAAGAGCGCAGAGAAGAGCAACAAAGAGGATGAGGGGACTGGAGGCTAAAACACATGAAGAACGGTTGCAGGAACTGGGAATATGTCTAGTTTAATGAAAAGAAGGACCAGGGGAGACATGATAGCAGCCTTCCAATATTTCAGGGGTTGCCCCAAAGAAGAGGGAGTCAAGCTATTCTCCAAAGCACCTGAGGGCAGAACAAGAAGCAATGGGTGGAAACTAATCAAGGAGAGAAGCAACTTAGAACCGAGGAGAAATTTCCTGACAGTGAGAACAATTAATCAGTGGAACAGAATTTGCCTCCAGAAGTTGTGAATGCCCCAACACTGGAAGTCTTTAAGAAGATGTTGGATAGCCATTTGTCTGGAACGATGTAGTGTTCCCTGCCTAGGCAGGGGGTTGGGCTAGAAGACCTCCAAGGTCCCTTCCAACTCTGCTATTGTATTGTAACCAGTGAAACTGCTTGCCTCCAGAAGTTGTGAATGCTCCAACAGTGGAAGTTTTTAACAAGAGATTGGAGCATCATTTGTCTGAAATGGTATAACGTCTTCTGCTTGAGCAAGGGGTTGGACTAAAAGACCTTCAGGGTCCCTTCCAAGTTTGTTATTCTGTTATCACATACGAAGAATGGTTGCAGCAGCTGGGGATGACTAGTTTAATGAAAAGAAGGACTAGGGGAGACATGATAGGAGTCTTCCAATATCTCAAGGGCTGCCCCAAAGAAGAGGGAGTCAAGCTATTCTCCAAGGCACCTGAGGGCAGGACAAGAAGCAATGGGTGGAAACTAATCAAGGAGAGAAGCAACTTAGAACTGAGGAGAAATTTCCTGACAGTTAGAACAATGAATCAGTGGAACAGAATTTGCCTCCAGAAGTTGTGAATGCCCCAACACTGGAAGTCTTTAAGAAGATGTTGGATAGCCATTTGTCTGGAACGATGTAGTGTTCCCTGCCTAGGCAGGGGGTTGGGCTAGAAGACCTCCAAGGTCCCTTCCAACTCTGCTATTGTATTGTAACCAGTGAAACTGCTTGCCTCCAGAAGTTGTGAATGCTCCAACAGTGGAAGTTTTTAACAAGAGATTGGAGCATCATTTGTCTGAAATGGTATAACGTCTTCTGCTTGAGCAAGGGGTTGGACTAAAAGACCTTCAGGGTCCCTTCCAAGTTTGTTATTCTGTTATCACATACGAAGAATGGTTGCAGCAGCTGGGGATGACTAGTTTAATGAAAAGAAGGACTAGGGGAGACATGATAGGAGTCTTCCAATATCTCAAGGGCTGCCCCAAAGAAGAGGGAGTCAAACTATTCTCCAAGGCACCTGAGGGCAGGACAAGAAGCAATGGGTGGAAACTAATCAAGGAGAGAAGCAACTAAGAATTGAGGAGAAACTTCCTGACAGTCAGAACAATTAATCAGTGGAACAGAAGTTGCCTCCAGAAGTTATAATTCCTCCAACACTGGAAGTTTTTAAGAAGAGATTGGACAAACATTTGCTTGAAGTGGTGTAGGGTTTCCTGCCTAGGCAGGGGGTTGGGCTAGAAGACCTCTGAGGTCCCTTCCAACTCTGCTATTCTATTCTATTCTACTTACTAATTCTGTGATTCTATGATTTCCTTACTGTATTCATCTATAAATAATCTTTCGAATTGCGTCTAGGTAACCGGAGCGCTACGCCGTGCAGGTTGAAACCACCAAAGATGTCTAAAGATGAAGAAAAAGTTAATTTGCGTCGCCTCGAGCCAGCCATCCAGAAGTTCATTAAAGTGGCCATTCCCACAGATCTGGAGCGGTTAAGGAAACATCAGATCAATATCGAGAAGGTGAATTGTTTTCTTTAAATAAAAAAAAAAGGATCTTAGGGAGGACTGGCAGGAGAGGCATACTATTTTAAAAAATCTTTTAACTTAAATTGGTTGTTTTAATGGTTTTTGCACATTCTTGGTTATTACTGTGTAAGCCATCCAGAGTGACTGAGATGGGCAGCTATACTAATGTGATTAAAGAACGAATTAATTTTACATCTCTCTTGAAAAATGTCCCTTTGCTGCCTGCTTCATCAATAAGCAAATTGAAATAGTTTGGCAGAGTGGAGTGGAGAATAGAATGGAATGCAGAATATAGGAATAGAATAGAAGAAATATTAGAATGCAGAATATTAGAATAGAATAGAACAGAATATTAGAATAGAAATATTAGAATGCAGAATATTAGAATAGAATATAATTCAGAATATTAGAATAGAATAGAACGCAGAATATTAGAATACAATAGAATGCAGAATATTAGAATAGAATAGAAATATTAGAATGCAGAATATTAGAATACAATAGAATGCAGAATATTAGAATAGAATAGAAATATTAGAATGCAGAATATTAGAATACAATAGAATGCAGAATATTAGAATAGAATAAAAATATTAGAATGCAGAATATTAGAATAGAACAGAAATATTAGAATGCAGAATATTAGAATAGAATAGAATGCAGAATATTAGAATAGAATAGAATGCAGAATATTAGAATAGAATAGAAATATTAGGATGCAGAATATTAGAATAGAAATATTAGAATGCAGAATATTTAGAATAGAATAGAATGCAGAATATTAGAATAGAATAGAAATATTAGAATGCAGAATATTAGAATAGAATTCAGAATATTAGAATAGAATAGAAATATTAGAATGCAGAATATTACAATAGAATGCAGAATATTACAATAGAATAGAATACAATAGGATAGGTCAGATATGGAACAGGACAGAGTAGAGAGTAGAGTTGGAAGGGACTTTGGAGGTCATCTAGTCCACCCCCTGGTAGAGCAGGAAGCCATATATCATTCCAGACAAATGGCTGCCCAATCTCTTCTTAAACACCTCCAGGCTTGGAGCATCCACAACTTCTGGAGGCAAGTCGTTCCACTGATTCATTCTTCTCCCTGTCAGGAAATTTATTTTGATGAATTAATTTTCAGCATAAACGTTGGGCGTTGATCCCACTTCCAGAAACTGCCGCTTGTTGAAATTCAGAGATCCACGCTCCCTCCAACGGAGAAATGTCTCAGGTGTCATTTCTCGAGAGCTTCCCACTTCCCCAAGAAAAGTGGCCAAAAGCAAAATTCCAAATACTTGTGTGGTTTGACGGGGGGCTGATGGAGGAAGTGCCGTGTTTTTGATACCTGCTCTTCTTTTCTCTCTGTTGCCTTCAGTATCAGAGGTGCAGGCTGTGGGACAAACTGCACGAAGAACATATCAACGCCGGCCGTACCGTCCAGGTAAGGGGACGGCGGCTATAGACGTCCGTGGGAGAAGACGGCATAGTTCTTGTTGGGAAAATGAACCCTTGGTAGATCATCCCTGGGGAAAGCAGAGCTGGGATAACGTCGCCCCTCTTTTCCTCTTTTCCCTTTCTTTCTTTCTTTCTTTCTTTCTTTCTTTCTTTCTTTCTTTCTTTCTTTCTTTCTTTCTTTCTTTCTTTCTTTCTTTCTTTCTTTCCACCCTCCACCTCCTCTTTTTGGCCTAGCAGGCTTCAGGGAAGCCCGCTGGGAGCAAAAACGGACCCCACCCCCACGTTTCCAGAGAAACTGTAGTAAAAGAAATACTTAAAAAGTGTTTTTTTAAAAACTCCCGAAGATCAGCTGTGTGACGTGTGATCGTCGGAACTTTTTTTAAAAAACCTTTTTTTGGTATTTTTTTACTACCGGTTCGGCTGAACCAGCCTGAATCGGTAGCATTTCACCCCTGCTACAATGCTCGCAAAGCATTGCTGGCCTGCTCTCGAAAACAAAAGAACATTCCAGCCGTATCTCCGTCAAGGCCGTCTCCGAGGTTACCCACAGTGGCCGGAGGGGAGTGATCTCTAGTTGGAGAGTCTGACTGATGACACACCTTGAGGGGAGGGGGGGAAACAGGGTCAGGGCTGGAACATGAATTACTGTAAAGTTTCCTAACGATGCCTGATTAATGATAAGCGAACCAATATTGTAATGCAAAAACCAGTGATTTATTAACAGCTTCATTAGGCATTCAATTCTTATTTGCAGCTGTTTCTTTTGCTTTGTCTTATCTGCTTCTGAACTTTGCCCCTGTTCCTTTCCTCCCCTCACTCTGTGTCATAAATCACCTTACCCAACGGATACACCTGACTCAACCCAGCTACTGTAACCTGAGATCCGTGTGGAATGTTGACATCTATAGCAATAGCAATAGCAGTTAGGCTTATATACCGCTTCATAGGGCTTTCGCCCCCCTCTAAGCGGTTTACAGAGTCAGCATATCCCCCCCCCCACAGTCCGGGTCCTCATTTCACCCACCTCGGAAGGATGGAAGGCTGAGTCAACCTTTGAGCCGGTGAGATTTGAACCGCTGAACTGCAGATAACAGTCAGCTGAAATGGCCTGCAGTACTGCACCCTAACCACTGCGCCACCTTGGCTCTACATGAGGTCAGAGTTGGCTTCACTTGGAACTGTGCTGACACGAAGCTCCTAATAAATAACTGGATTTCTTTTGAAGCTTGGCTCGAGGCTCATGATTTAATCAGGGCAACCCTTGCTATCTTTACTCCACTCCCCTCCCCAGCTCCCATTCCCACAGCTCCAACCAGCCTTGCTGGAGGCAGCCCTGAAGATGCTCCAGAATGGCTTCAGGGTTGACAGTGGCTCCTTTTCATGTATTTTAAGATTTTTCCAACTTTAGCCACTCTGAGACACATGGACTTCAATTCCCTGCGTTCCCCCGCCAGCATTATAGATAATCCTGGATTCCTAACCCTTTGATTGGTGACGGAAGTTACAACAGCGCTGGGAAAAAGTGATTTGTGACTGTTTTGTTTTCCACATCTGAATTTGGACGGCGTGACTATGGGGAATGTTCTATTGGCCGTAAGTGTGAAAACAGTCACAAGTCCCTTTTTTGAGTGCCCTTGTAACGCTGAATGGTCATTAAGTGAACTGTTGTAAGTCAACAGGACTCCTCGGAGGTCTTAGCCTGATTTGCAATCGATGCTTTCGACGGAGATAAAAGGGGTGACTTGTTTTTCGTTGTTTTTGAATATCGCAGCAGCTGCGAGCAAATATCCGAGAGATGGAGAACCTTTGCGCCCGAGTCCGGAAGGAAGATATCCTGACTCTGCAGAGGATGATTGATCCCGTCAAAGGAGAGGCTTCGGTGGCCATAAAAGAATTTTTGCAGCTGCATTCGGAGTCGGCCGAAGCGCTGAAAAGGCAGTTCAGAGAGCCGGAGGCGGCTTTGACTCGCTCCACCACTGTTGAAGGAACAGGTGCCGTTTATTTATTTATTAGATTCTTTTTTTTTATCCTGGGCATCTCTGGAGATTCTCAGCCATCCAGGTCAGGGTTGTCCCAAAGGTGTTTTTTTTCCAAGAGGCAACTGGGACTTTTTCTATGAAGACGCTTCTCATCCATCCATCTATTTATCATCTACCTCCATCCATATCTATCTGTCTGTCTGTCTGTCTATCTCTCTATCATCTATCTATCTATCTATCTATCTATCTATCTATCTATCTATCTATCTATCTATCATCTCCCTCCCTCCCTCCCTCCCTCCCTCATCTCTCTCTCCCCGCCCTCTCATTTTTCATACTTATAACCACACCTTACAAACAATTGCAGCTAGTTCTGGACTTACAACTGTTGGTTTAGTGACAGTTTGAAGTTACAGCAGCACTGAAAAAAGGGACTGATGACTATTTTGCACACTTACAACTGTTGTAGCATCCCTGGGGCCAAGCCATCAAAATTCAGATGACTCATATTTATGACAGTTGACTCATATTTATGACGGTTGCAGTCTCCCGGAGTCATGTGATCCCTTTTGTGATCTGATGAACGAAGTTAGTGGGGAAGTCAGATTCAGCTAACAACCGAGTGACTAACTTAACAACTGTACTGATTCACTTAACAACCGTGGCAAGAAAGTTCGCAAAATGGGGTAAAACTCACTGTACAAATAAATGTCTCACTTAACGACATATATTTTGGGCTCAATTGTGATCGTACGTTTACCTGTAATTTCTCTTTTGTCCCTTGGGGCAGGATGCTTCATGAAATTCATTGCCAGGGCTGTAATTGTGTGGTTGTGCCGGTACATATGTTTATTGTGTTAATAAGGGCACACAGTGACTGTGTGTTGTTCTCTCCTTCAGAAACTTTCTCTAGTGCCGAAAACGGAGAAAATTCCCTCAGCCAGATTTTTGCTCCGTTACCTGAAATCCCCCAGGATCAAAATGCTGCAGAATCCTGGGAAGTGTTAGAAGAGGTAAGTTGCACATCCCATCATTATTTTATGTCAGAGTGCGCACAGTGTTTCTATGTGAGACAATCCAGGAGCAAATACAGCAACAGAGGTTTGTAGTTAAATAGTGGTTTATCTCCAAAGACTAAATACATACACATAGTTTAAGTCAGACCTCAAACAATCAGCAATTACAGCACAGAAGCACACACGGAGAGAGAGATAGGCTGCAACAGGGCCTCTTCTTATTACAGGCTCTTAAAGTGATATCAGCCCCAAAACCTTGCTGACTCATTCCCAGCAATAACGTTTTGGTGGATGAAAGGTCTAAAATTTACACTAAATTATAATTCAAAAGAAAACTTTTATAAAGTGATGTACAGTTAGTATTTATCACCGGATGTTGTCAAGAATGCATAAAGGTGTTTCAAATGCTGGAAATGCAAGGGTAAAGAAGGGACATTTATCACTTTTGATGGACAGGGGACAAAGCAGAGAAATATTGGATTCATACAGCAGATTCTTAAAGTGAATATAAAGATGAAATCAGAGACTTTTCTTTTGGCCTAATGCAGTGGTTCCCAAACTTGGCAACTTTAAGACTTGTGGACTTCAACTCCCAGAATTCAACTTGTGGACCACAAGTCTTAAAGTTGCCAAGTTTGGGAACCACTGGCCTAATGGACAAATAACTTGGAAAAAAAAATAGAACTTTGATGTTATATAAGTTGATGGCCGAAAGTTTACACTTTATGCACAAAAAATGGACCCTTTGATTTCCACCCAGAGGTGAACAGCTGCAAAAGTTGATGGAGTTAGCAATTGTAGCTAAATTCGCTGCTTTGATTCAAGGGGGAAAAAAACCACAATTACTTTTGTTTCTATTTGGAAACCGTTTCTGGACTTTGTGCTGGAGGCGAAAAAATATATATGAAATTTTGGTTTTGCCGATGTTGTTTCTAGAAATGGCTGGTACATATTATTACGTAAAAGTAAAAAAGTTGAGGTTGTATGTTATGACCTTATTCTACTGCACTAACTCTACCCTTTTCTCTCATTGTTTTTCTTTTGTCATTGTATCATATTTTGATAAACTAATAACAGTTAATAAAAAAAGATGAACCAAGTAACGAGTGGGGTTTTTTCCTTAGGATCTGATAGAACTCTGCACTCTGGTGACCGAGTTTTCCCTGCTTGTTAATGTAAGTAGAGCACGGCTGGTTTCTCTGGAAACATGGAAACTGCCCAGTTGGCAGTTCGCACACAATCGTTCAGCCTCCCCCAGGTCACGTGATCAAAATTCAGATGCTTGGCAACTGATTCATTCATCTATATATCATATCTAATCTACATCTATATGTATATATGTATGTATGTATGTATGTATGTGTGTGTATATATATATATATCTGTCTCTCTCTCTCTATGTCTATATTGCCTATATCGCTTTATCTCTATATATCATATCAATATCTAATTTGTCTCTCTTATCTATGTGTCTGTCTACCTAACTCTGTCTGTCTATCTTCTCTCTCGCTCTCTCTCCCTCTATCTATCTATCTATCTATCCATCCATCCATCCATCCATCTCTATATCAATATCTCATATCTCTCTTATCTATGTCTGTCTATCTGCCTACCTAACTAACTCTCTGTCTATCTTCTCTCTCCCTCCTCTCTCTATATATATCATATATCACATATCATATCAATATCTCATCTCTCTCTCTTATCTATGTCTATCTTCTATCTCTATATCTCTATCCCACTATATCTATCTCATATCTCTCTCTTATCTAAATGTCTGTCTGTCTATCTTCTATCTATCTATCTATCTATCTATCTATCTATCTATCTATCTATCTATCTATCTATCTATCTATCTATCTATCATCTTTCTCCCTTTCTCTCTCTCTATCATGGTCACATGCAGAGGTGGATTCCTACTGGTTTGGACCGGTTTTGCTGGCCTGGGTTGCCAGACTCAACAGCGACCCAGGCCTCCAAACTGGTTCCCTGGTCAGTGCAGCATGGGTTTCTCCCCCATTTTCTAATGTTCTGCACATGGGCAGACCTATTTATGGGCAACTGTGTGCGCGAGCGAAGCGAGAACGCGCACGCAAAATTGCACACGCAGCGAACCGGCAGCAATGCTGGCAGCCACACACCCCCCCTTGGTCACATGATCCCCTTTTGCCACCTTTTGTGTCCTGTCCTGTCCTTGATATGTAAATGATTTTCTCGTAGACCCAGCAGGAGAAAGTCGACCGGATCGAAGAGAACGTCTGCACTGCCGTCGCGAATGTGGAGGAGGGGACCCAGAGTTTATCCAAGGTGGGTCTCGACCAGCTGCTCTCGGCTTGCAAGCCGGGAGGACTCCATTACCCATCCTCCCCAGTCTGTCTTTTCCTGCTTACAGGGAGGGTGGGGTTGCCGGATGATGCCAAGGAGACCCCCACCCACCCACCCCGCTCTTCAAATGACCCTTTCTCTGCCCCTCTCTTTTCCCCAGGCTGCGACCTACAAACTGGCCGCCCTCCCGGTGGCTGGCGCCCTCCTGGGGGGAATCGTGGGGGGGCCCATCGGGCTCCTGGCCGGCTTTAAGGTGGCTGGACTGGCGGCGGCTTTGGGAGGCGGCGTGCTGGGCTTCACGGGTGGAAAACTCATTCAGAGGAAGAAGCAGAAGATGATCAAGGATCTCTCCTCTCCCAGCTGCCCCGATTTGCCCGGGCAGAGCGACCAAGGGGGCAGCTGAGGACCGGGGGGAGGGGGGGCCCTCAAGCCGTCTTGGCTGGCATCACGGCTGCCCGCCTGGGACAATCGTCTTTCTTCCCCTGCTGGAAACGTTTCCTGTTGAGAATGTGAAAGGGACAAAAAAGTCACCCTGGAAAAACTTTCTGACGTGCGCCAGGGGAAGGCGGCAAGCGTGGCACGCTTTGGCACACCTCACCCGCGGCGTGGGAAGGTGCGCTCCGAAGGGATGTCTCCACCTGCTTTCCTTCCTCCTTCAGGGACTCTCTCCACAGTGTTCACCGAATGCCTTTTTTTCCCCAGGTTAAAAACGGAAAGAAAGCCGCCCAGGTGGCCCTTTTTCAGTCTCTGGATACTTCCGTTCGTCCCGAGCGCACAAATCCTGTGGGTTTGTTTGTTTTAACACTTGTCGGTTTTAATGCTCCTGGACTCTCGGGAGCTGAATCGGTTTGCGGTGGCAGAGTTGGGCTCCTGGCGGGATAGAGGTCAGGTGGAGGGGTGCGGGGAAATCTCGCCTCGGGGAGGTGGGGAGGGGCTTTGGTTTGCAAATTTTAATTTTTCCAGTCTGGAAAGTTGGCTTCTACCTCTCGTTTTAAAATGCCACGGTCAGGAAAAGTCAGAACAGGCTGTTTTCGGGGGGGAGAATTCTCTGCTTTTTGCTTATCAGAGGTCTGGAATCGTGTTTCTCAACTGTAGTAACGTTCAGAGGAGCGGATTAGCAAAACGGGGGAATTCTGGGAGTTGAAGTCCACTCATCTGAAAGCTGCCCAATTGATTGGAGGATGCTGGGAATTGAAGTCCGCCTGCCTGAAAAGGGAGAAACATGGCTCTAGAATTCCCGAGTCCGCAATGAATTCTGGGAGTTGAAGTCCACTGGTCAAAAAAGCCATTGATCCCCAAGCAGTGTCGGTGAACCTTTTCGGCACTGTGCCGAAACGGGCGTGTGCTTGTGCATGTGCCTGCAGGGGAGCACCAGAAACTGGAAGAGCATTTCCCCGGCGTGAGCTGAGCTTCCAATTTCCAGCATGCGCGCTGGTCACTTCGTCTTCTGGTCTCTGGAGCGCATGGATGTGCAAAGACCAGCTGGCCGGCGCGTGTGCACCAGGGAAGCGCTCTTCTGGTTTCTAGCACTCCCGCATGTGCACGCCGGAACCCGGAAGAGCTACGTGCGACAGCTGGCGTGCGCAGAGGGATGCCTCTGCATGCTACTTCCGGCATGTGTGCCAGAGGTTAGCGATCATGGCTCTATCAGACGAGTTGCTCAATCAAAAGTTATTGGATTTTAGCTATTAACTATTAGTTCCGTGCCAACTTTTCATCTAAAGGTGGAAACGATCAGTTGCAAAGGTGTGCGTGCGTGAATTAAAACAACTGGGGATATGTGTGTGTGTGTGTGTTGGTTCAAAAGAACAACGTTGCCTCAACAGCAACTGTTTGTTCCTATTTGCACAAAAATACGACAGCATCTCATCAGCATTCTGGGCAGCCCCCGGAATCAACACGGATCTCTTAAAAATAATAATAATAATAACAGTAATCTATTTGAAGTATTTCAAAACCTCTCCAGGACATGGTTGTGGGTTGCGTGCCGTTCTTTTTAAGTGGGGCAAAACACTTTGACTGCATCTTGTGTAGGAACGCCGGGTGTCTGCACCTCCTCCGATAAATTAAAAGTCGTTTTTAAAAGAAGTTTAAAAAAGAAACGGGTTTTTATTAAGGGTTGTTTTTCTTTCTTTCTTTTGCTGACGTCGACACAAAGGTGTTGTGTTTTCTTTGTTCAGATCTGCTGACTGTTGACCCATATTGCGGGCGCCCCGGGAGAAGAAGGCAGAAAGAGGCCCACTTAGTTGGGGGGAAAGGAGATTTTTTTGGGGGGGTCCCCTGTGGGACAAAAAGTCCAGAGATTAAAACACAGGAGAGCCCCTCTGGTTTAACCTCCCATCCAAATATCGCCCAAGCCCAATCCAGCTTAGCTTCTGGAGGTCATTCGCTCCCTGAACTCACACAAAAGATGCCAATGGCAGAAAGCAGAGGCCCTCCTGGCACGATGCCCTGCAGTGGGCAGCCGCCTCTTCGCTGGGGCCCTGGACCCATGCTGCTGCCGCCGCCGCCTGCTGAGTCCAGCCACATGGAGTTTGTTTGGGATGGGAGATGCTCTGCGCCAGGGTCAGGATGGGCTGGCGAGTTTCACGAAGGGCCACAAGGGGGCAGTAAGGCACCAAAGACAGCAAGGGGACCCCGGTTCAAAGACTTTTTAACAGGCGGATGAGAACAGGGGTTCCTGCATTTTGGGGGTGTCCTTCCCGACAGGAAGTTTCTCCTTAATTCCACGTTGCTTCTCTCCTTGGTGAGTTTCCATCGGTTGCTGCTTCTCCTGTCCTCAGGGGGCTTTGGAGAATAGATGGGTCCCCTCTTCTTTGAGGCAGCCCCCCCCCCAAATATTGGCATCCTGCTATCGTGTCATTCTAGTCCTCCTCTTCTGATCAGAATATAGAATGCATAATTGAATTATTGCATTATATGCCGCCCTTTTCCCCGAAGGGGACTCATAATAATAACAGAGTTGGAAGGATCTTGGAGGTCTTCTAGTCCATCCCCCTGCTGGAGAAGGAAACCTGATGCCATTTCAGACAAACAGTTGTCCCCTTTCTTCTTAAAAACCTCCAGTGATGAAGAACGCACAACTTCTGGTGGCAGGCTGTTCCACTGGTTAAGTTGTTCTCACTGTCAGGAAGTTTCCCCATAATTCCACGTTGCTTCTCTCCTTGATTAGTTTCCACCCATTGCTTCTTGTCCTGCCTTCAGGGGCTTTGGAGAATACAATCCCTCTTCCTTGGGGCAGCCCCTCAGATATATAGAAACACTGAGAAATACTGTCAGCATCTCCCTCCTATACCAGGAGAAACAAGGAAATGAATCTGTGGACGGACAGTTAGTAGAGTCCTTGTGGGCTTCCATTCCCAGAATTCCTTTGTGTTGGCTGGGGAATTCTGGGAGTGGAAGAGCCGAGGTGGCGCAGTGGTTAGGGGTGCAGTACTGCAGGCCACTTCAGCTGACTGCTATCTGCAGTTCAGCGGTTCTAATCTCACCGGCTCAAGGTTTGACTCAGCCGTCCATCCTTCCGAGGTGGGTAAAATGAGGACCCGGATTGTTGTGGGGGGGGATATGCTGACTCTGTAAACCGCTTAGAGAGGGCTGAAAGCCCTATGAAGCGGTATAACGTCTAACTGCTATTGATATGCTATATCTATCTATCTATCTATCTATCTATCTATCTATCTATCTATCTATCTATCTATCTATCTATCTATCTATCTATCTATCTATCTATCTATCTATCTATCTATCTATCTATCTATCTATCTATCTATCTATCTATCTATCTATCTATCTATCTATCTATCTATCTATCTATCTATCTATCTATCTATCTATCTATCATCTATCTATCTTCTTTATCTATCTTATCTATTATCTATCCATCCAAGGCTCAAGGTTGACTCAGCCTTCCATCCTTCCGAGGTGGGTGAAATGAGGACCCAGACTGTGGGGGCGATATGCTGACTCTGTAAACCGCTTAGAGAGGGCTGAAAGCCCTATGAAGCGGTATATAAGTCTAACTGCTATTGCTACTGCTAAGTTCACAAATCTTAAAATTCTCAAGGTTGGACATCCCTGCCTTACCATTCAGGACAAATGGCTATCGAGTCTCTTCTTAAAGGCCTCCAGCGGGAATGGGAAGAAGAGGGGAAGGGTATAGGGGAGGAAGGGGAAGGAGAGAAGGGAAAGGAGAGGAGGAAGGAAGGAAGGAGAGAAGAAAGAGAAGAAAGGGGGGTAGGAAGGAGGGAGGGAAGCAAGGAGAGAAGAAAGGAGGGAACGTAGGAGAGAAGGAAGGGGGGAAGGAAGGAGGAAAGGAAGGAGAGGAGGAGGGAAGGAAGGAGGGAAGGAAGCAGGGAAGGAGGAGGGAAGGAGAGAAGGAGGGAAGGGGAAGGAGGGAGGGAAGTAAGGGGAGTAGGAGAGAAGAAACAAGGGGAGGAAAGAGGGAGGGAGGGAAGAAGAAGTAGGACCGTTGTAAGATAAGATGGATCTATGGGATGTTAAAAAAGCAATTTTCAAGTATATTGTCAACTGTAGGGAAAAATTGTTATAAATACATATTATTAATAACAGTTATGAGATCATATAATTGTGAATGTATATATGAAATTGATAAAATAAAAAAATATTAAAAAAAAATAAAGGCCTCCAGCGATGAAGCACCCACCATGTCTTGTGGCCAGCTGTTCCACTGGTGAATTGTCCTCCCTCTCAGGAAGTT